>NW_002987847.1:341838-371838 GCF_000006295.1 Pediculus humanus corporis | reverse complement strand
AGACCCAAGAAAAGTTACGGACAGTTGTTTCTCAACGGTCACGCGTATACTTATTTGGGACTCAAGTGTTCAACGAGAAGTTACTACTGTACCATATCTAGACCGCAACCGATGTATGTCGAGCAAACGGCTCAGTACCCGAAACTTTCCATGTATTCCAATTGGAAGGTACTTGCAAATATTCTTTTTTTTTTTTTTTGCGCGCGCGCGTGGGCGCACCACATTGTTGTACGTGAGGAAAAGCGCGGTGAAATAAAATGTTTCATTTTTTTTCTCCTTAGGTTTATTCAGAATCAGAGCCGAGCCTTTTAGGTTTAACACCCGCGAAAGCCATGGCTCACTACGACAGTCGTCATCGTTCCTCTTCATACACAATTGCTAGTAAAAACATATCATCCAACTCTGGCGGAATATTGACTCATTCATCTTCCTGGTTGAAAAATTTAGATAAGCAACAACAACAACAACAACAACAACCACACAAAGATAATTCCAAAACTGAACAGGGAACAGAGGTTGGTAGTTGGTACTCACTCGCGCAAGGATGTTTTTTTTTTTTTTTTTTTTTTTAAATTTTCTAATTTTAAATTTCTATTTTTTTAGAATTCGTCGTGGACCGCTGAAGCACCTCATAAACGAGTGAAAATATTTGCCGGTGGATACGAATCAAACGAAGACTATACATATGTTCGGGGGAGAGGTTGGTAGTAAAAAAAAAAAAATAAATTTTGGCAAAGTCCATTATTTTGTTTTCAAATGTTTTGGCACGAAAATAATAATGGATTCTTATATAGATATTTGACGTCGTATTATTTTAAAAAAAAAGAAAAGAGAAAAATTTTTGTGATAACGACAGGACGTCTTTTTTTTTTTTTTTTTTTTCCCCACAGGGAGGGGTAAATATTTTTGCGAAGAATGCGGGATCAGGTGTAAAAAACCTTCGATGTTGAAAAAACACATTCGGACTCACACGGACGTTCGACCCTACACATGCAAACATTGTACCTTTTCATTCAAAACGAAGGGAAATCTAACGAAACACATGAAAAGCAAGGCTCACTATAAGAAATGCATGGTTTTAAACGTTCATCCCATTCCGACGACGGTCGAAATGGAAAACATTGACGAAGAATTGCTCGTGAAACAACAGGCCATGAAACAAGATGAGAACGAAGAAAGTGAAAACGAGGAAGATGACGATGAAGATGACAGCGACGAAGGTGAAGAAGAAAATATTCAACAAGGTACCGGCAACCTTCGTTTTTAAACGAAACTTTCTTTTAATTTACGACAATGATTTCCCGCCCTCCCTCCGCCCCCCCCCCCCGACTGACTCGAACGTCACGGTTTATTTAATTACGCCACTGATTATTATAATGTAATTATAAATAGATTGATGATTTCACAATAGCGAAAATTTTTTTTCTTTGAAAAAAAAAAATAATAAATAAATAAATTGTGGAAAATCTGTCATTGAAAATCTCCCCGCGTAAAGTGAAAGAAAAATTTTTTCCACTTTTTTTTTTTTTTTTTTTTTTTTAATAATAAAATCTGGCAATCGTTCAGAAATTTCGCGTTGTTCAGGGGAAAGAAATTCTTTAAACCTCAGTAAATGCAAAAAAAAAAATTTTCGATCGTTCGCGCGGGGGGAGGGGGAGGTGAGGGGAGGGCTCATTATTCACCCAAAAAACACAAATTCCTCATCGTAAAAATATAAATAATTGTCATTGTTTTGTTTTTTTTTTCTCTCGCAGAGGATTCCGAGTCTTTGGAAAGAGAGGCTGCTTCCGGTTTATTATCACTGTCGGAAATGACAACTGGAAACTCCCAATACAAATTACTTTACGTGACGGCAGGCCTTATTCCAAAGAGCACAAACGGGATTCGACCAAATACATATCCACCATCTTTATTGTTGTCCAAATCGTCGCCGTTGTCGACGTCCTCGTCGTCGTCGCCGTCGTCGTCGTCCTCGTCCTCGACGGATACAAAGTTAAAACCAGAATTTTTCCCTCCTTCAAGTGGTCCGAGTCCAAGCTACGTCAGGTGAGAGAACAAATCCAACCCCTCCGTGGTGCGTGACTGCCTCTCATTGTTAATAATTCGGTTATTTAATTTCACGTTGCGCACTTTATTTCGATACTTTCGAAGAAGATAAATTAATAGCAATATGGCATCTGGCCAGACTTTTTTTTCTAACTTTTTTCATTTATCCATTGTTTGAATTGTATTATCATCATTATTTTCCTATTAGGTCAAGGTTTTCCTTGTTGCTGTTATTATTATTATTATTATTATTACGAATTCGAATAAATTGCTCAAGTGTAAGAGAAGAAGAAGAAGAAGCCAACCTTTGTTTGGGTAAATAAAAAACAGCTAAAACATATTTACCATAAGAGAATAATAAGTTTGAAATGTGTTCACAAGGAGATGGCAATGTGCACGTGCGTGTGCGTGCGTGCGTTAAACGTTTTTCAAAAAAAAAAAAAAAAAAAAAAACAGAAGAAAAAGAAAAATGTGGAACAATGAAAAATATTTGAATTAATTTAAAACGTGGGAGGCCAACAACAGGTCCTCTTCCATTTTTTTTTTTTTTTTTTTATTTACCCAAGCGAATATTTATTAAACGCGACATTATAATAATAATAATAATAAGTTCACTTTGTGAAAGACAACAAGTTTCACCTTAATGGAATATTTATTAGCATCTCTTTCTCTTCTTTCTCTCTCTCTCTTTCTCTCTTCTGTCTTCTCTCTTCTTACATTCTATGTCTTCTCTTGACTCTTTTTATTAATATTTGTTTTGATGAGGCGAAAAAAAAAAAAATCATACAAAGTCACGAATATAAACGACGACGTCGACATTGTTGTTGTTGTTGTTGTTGTTTTCCAAATCAATTTTGTGAAAAATGTAATTTTGTTTGTTTTGTTTTGTTTTAGCGTGACCGAAGATGGACGAAGCATATGCGTCATGTGCAACAAAATATTTACAAAAGCGAGTCAATTGAAATTACACGTTAACATACATTATTTCGAAAGGCCGTACAGGTGCGAACCTTGCGCCGTATCATTTAGAACGAAAGGTCATTTGCAAAAACACGAAAGATCTGGATCTCATCACAACAAGGTTATTTGCTCATTCATTCATTCATTCATTCATTCGTGACGTTTTGTGTTATGATTAAGATTGATTAGTCTAGACATCAGTCAGTCACTGACTTGTAGTAAAAAAGAATTGCATTCTCTCTCTCTCTCTCTATTTATATATATATGGAAATTGATCTTACCTTATACGTTGTAGTTCCATCCATCGTGTGGTAGGTGATTTGTAATTTTCCATGTTGTTTTTTCCAGGTGTCCATGAATACGACGTTCGGCACGGCGACCACGAGTAATCCACGTCCGTTCAATTGCGACGATTGTAAAATAGCTTTTCGAATTCACGGACATTTGGCGAAACACCTTCGATCTAAAATGCACATAATGAAATTAGAATGTATAGGAAAATTACCATTTGGAACATATGCGGAAATGGAACGTTCAGGTGTTAATTTGAACGAAATCGATACGACAGACTGTGAAAATTCTCTAGAAAGTTTACAGGTACATTTAATTGACATCCCTTTTTTTTTTTTTTTGGTTACATTTTTAAAAATTTAAATATTGATTGTCTCTCTCTCTCTCTCTTTCTCTCTTTCTCTCTCTATTCAGGTTTTGGCTCAAAAACTTTACAATAAAGACTCTGCATTGGTTCCTTTAGCATCATCATCATCATCATCATCAGCATCATCAAAGTAAAAAAAAAAAAAATTTTAAATAATATTATTATTAGTCAGAAATTATATTTTTATTTATGTAAGACAGATCTGAAATTATTAAAAAAAAAAAAAAAAAAAAAAAAAAAATAAGAAACTGGGAAGAAAACAAAACAAATTTCTTACTTGCCACATGATTTTAATTTTGAAAAAAAAAAAAAAAATCAACTTGCCAAGAAAGAAGAAGAAGAAGCCATTTTTAATGTCTGAAATGAAATGAATTTCAATCATTTCTTGGTGTATATCATAAATTATTTTCAAAAAAAAAAAAAAATCAAAAAAATATAGCTTTAAATAATGAAATTAAATCTTTTTAATAATTTAATCTTCTTATTTGATTATTATTATTATTTAAAGAATTATAACCTTTACAAATATCCTGTTTCTTCCTGTTTCTATTAGATTTAACAAAAAATAAGAATTGTGTAAGTCATTGTTAGTTTGATTCTTAATATGGGTATGGTTTACAACAGGAATATAATAAATTATGTGAAATTTTTGTTTTAAAGATTCAAAACCTGTTGTGAGTTAGTAATAGTATAATTATTAATCAAAAGAGATATAATAGAATGTTTTTTGAAAGCAAAATTATAATATAAATGTGATTAAAATGGGGTACCTGAAAATTTTTTACCACAGCCAAAGCTTTTATGAAAAATGACCGTTATTCAATCGTTCGATTCGAAGATATAATAATTCATTAATTTCACTTTCGTTTTTATAAATTTATTTACCGAAAACAAAAAATATACGTCGAATATAAAATTTTTTACGATAATTATCACAAATTCACGAACTAACGAGGCTTAAAAAAGAAATTTTTTTTTCTCTCTCTCTCACGAAATAATCCGCCAAGTTCCATTTTTTGCCGCCATTTTAAAAAACTTTTTTTTTTTTTTTTTTGGACGCACGCTGTGGTAATCCTGCCGTTACGTACAAAGAATTAACTGACAAAAAAACATTTTGTCCAAAAAAATTATAATCAAAACGGTTTTTTTTAAACGGTTTTCTACCATTAATTAATTTAATATTATTCGAAAACAACGATTTTCATTCTAATATTTAATCATGTAGTTTTTTTCGTAAATAAATGCCAAAAAAAATTTTTTTTTTACGTATTTATATTTAATGGATATACTTGAAATTATTATTATTATTATTATTCGCATGAGAAAAACTAAAAATTGTTTTTTTTGTTATTAACGAAAAGTAAATAATATTTTTATAATACACGAAGTATAATTATTAAATTAAGCTTTCAGTTTAATTATTACATTATTATTATTATAATTAATTTTAAGAATCGATAGTAAAAAAAAAAATAACACATCGTCAATAACAATAATAATAATAATGCCTTATTAATTTTATTTTGATTTAATAAATTTTTTTATTATGTAATTTTTATTTTTTATTTGTTTACTTAATTTTATTACGTGGTCTAAGCAAGTTTTTACAGGATTAAAACTGATGAAAATGTGATTTTTCATTATTATTAAATTTGGGATCCAGTCCCTGGAATTCTCATTATGTCTCAAAACAAGTTTTATCTCATGGATTTTATTTTGTGATTTATTTAAAAAAAAAAAGGGAAAAAATTAAAAACTCTTCGAATTTAGTATTTTATAATATATATATATATATAGAAATAGTAAATAAATAATTTTATATCGTTTTTCAAATCAGTATCAGTTGAGAATTTTCAGGTTAGATCGGGTTAGTATTATTACATTGTATTGCATTATTTAAAATTCATAATTTTTATTATATATTATTAAATTAGAGTGTAAATTATTATTATTACGTAGATTTTGGGTGATACATAAAAGTAATTTATTTTGTTATTATTTTTTATTTGATAGAATAAAATGAATTATGGTCAAGAAAAAGAAAATGCACATCAACTATATGTGTAAGTAGAGACAAATAAGAAAAACTTTTTTTTTTTTTTTTTTTTTTGTGTGTTTGTTTATAATTTTTTTATTTCAAACAATGAATAAATTATTACTTAGCAATATGTTTATTTTTCCAGAGAACATTATGAATCAGTCAGCAATAATTCGGATGATAGTTTTCTATCATTCGATGATGATTTAAAAATTGCTATTCAATCGGGTGAAATTGAAAATAACAATAACACAATGGATAAAGATTTTGAATTTGTTAGAAAGCATGCGAAAGATGCAAATCCAAAATTCATTCAATCATTATTAAGTTCTTACAATGGTAATCCTAATAAATTAGAAACTGTGATGTGCGAAATACTACAAGTTCCAAATGCTCAAAAACTGATTCGAGAATTCAGAAACAAGTCTGTTACAATGGGTGAAAAAAGAGTGGGCGGTGATATTGATTTAGAAACTCACATCGATAATAAAAAAGTAAAAGCTAGCAGCCATGATTTGTTGTATTATGCGAAAATTCACGACATATTTCCAGATGTTGATGAATTGTTTTTAAAAAAAGAATGCAAGCTCATGAAAGACTTGAAGGATTGTTCTAGATTTATAAATACAGTTATGATATGTGGGCTTTACCCGAAAAAAGAAATAATTGATTTGTCGTTGGATAACGGTTTTACAAGTGCCTCGAGTAGCACTGTCAATTCATGGGATGTCGAAAAAAATAATAGAAAAAAAAAAAAAAAAGTAAGTTTTGAAGAGGAAATATCACGTTTAAATTTTTCTATCTCTAATGACCAAATCAAGATAAAAAATAATGATAGTTTTATTTGTGAATCGTCTTATAAACCTGACTCTCTTTCAAATTCGACTGAAATAATTGATGTAGAAGATAGTAACGATAGTAAGACATATGATATTTTACATGGTGGCAATGTAGAAATATTAAACGATTTGATTGTTAATCAAACGGAAGAAGATAGTAATACAGATTCTACTTTAAACGATGATGAAAATTCAAATGGGAAAAGTGATTCTACAGGGGAAAACGATGATAGCCTCATGATGGAGGAGGAGGAGGAGGAGGAGAGTAATTTTGAATGCTCTCAAATCGAACCTGTACCATCAACGTCATCATGTCAATTTTCATCGAATGCAATCGAGATAATGGAAATAGATTTGAACGACGAATCGAAAACTCTTTCAGACTCTAACAATGAGGAAACGAATTCTGGAAACGACGTCCCCGACGTGGAAGATTTGGACGACGTTACGAAAATCACGGAGGAATCGTTAAACGAACAACTTGCGAATCTCGTTAAAATTTTCCCAAAAACAGATCCATCTTATTTGAGACAGAAAATATTGAAATTAAATAATTCTCCCGAGGAGATAAATGCATTCGTCATATCCAAATTGGAGAGGAACGACATGCCGACGAGAGAGGATTACGAGAAAAAATTAGAAATGGAAGATTTGCAAAATAGATACACGAAAAATTTTTCCATAAGTCATTTTCTCAAAGTCGTTCCAGATCCTTGGACGTATTTTAAAAATAACAACAGGAACTGTGCCAAGTACAAAGCTCACAGTTTATGCTATCTGAAAACATTTTTCAAAAATCACTACGTGAGAGATTTAATACACGCTTTTCACGAAAATAATTTTAACCTTTATCTGAGTTGTAAAAGTTTAATTAAAAACAAAGGTAGGCTTCGGAAAGCGAGGCGATCTAATATCGAATGCGTTAGTACACGACCCACGACTATTGACATACAATTTTTACAAGAAGTGAGTTCCAGTCTAAACTTTACTCATACTCATACTCATTATTATTATTATTATTATTATTTATGTTAATCGTTACTCTTAAACTCTACTCTTAAATCGTTACTCGTTCGTTCATTCATTGTTTTGTACACAAAAATTACTTTCAGGTAGCTTTTATAGAAAACGAAGACAAGATTAGGGAGTATCTGGAAAATGAAAGTGTCACGAGAAAGAGAAAATTTGAAGAAGCTAAAAATTCAGGGACTCTATTAGAGTGTCAATGTTGTTTCGATACCGAAGTTATGGTCGAAGATACGATATATTGTCCCAAGGATCATTCATTTTGTAAAGATTGCGTTATAAAGTAATGTAAAACTTTACTTACTTGTATTTGATTCGACGAATTTTTTTGATGACGTGATTTTCTTTATTTCAAATGAAAAATATTTTCTCCGCAGGTACGTCGAAGTCGAAATGGGAAATGGAAAATGTCAATTTAAATGTCTCGCAAATTGTGAAGAAAATTTTACACTCGCTTATTTGCAGGTACTTAATAAATCCTAAAAATAAATATTTCGAGTTAGAGAAAAGGGAGGGAAAAAAACAAAACAAAACAAAAATGTCGCAAAACTAGAATAAAAGCAGAAAACTTACCTTTTGTTTGTTGTTTGTTATTGTTATTGTTGTTGTTGTTGTTTTTCAGAAAGTTCTCAAACCGGAATTGTTTTCAAAAATAGTTCAAGCGAATCAAATGGAAGAAATTAAATCGGCCGGCATCGAAGATTTGGTTCAGTGTCCGTTTTGCAATTATGCGACAATTTTACCTCCCGAAGAAAAAGTTCTCACGTGTTTGAATCCGGAATGTTTGAAAGAGTCTTGCAGGTTGGATTGACCGTTATTGATTCTGTAATGAAATAAAAAATTTATTAAATGAATAAATGGTATGAATGGTATTTATTTTTTTCAGGTTGTGTCAAGAATTAAATCACATACCTTTGAAGTGCGACGAAGTTGAAAAGTCGGAAGATGTTAAAATGAGAACTTTTATTGAAAACAAAATGACGGAAGCTTTAGTCAGGTGAGTGAAATGTTGATGTGAAAACGTAGAAAATTCGTTGAAAAATGTGTATAATTTTATCATTTTAGAACTTGTTATAAATGCGGAAAGAAATTTGTCAAAGAAGATGGTTGTAATAAAATGACTTGCACGTGCGGAGCCAAAATGTGTTACGTTTGTCGTAAACCCGTTCAAGACTATTCACATTTTAACGGTCAAGGCGGTACGGAATACGAAAAATGTCCGTTGTATTCTACAAACGATGAACTCCACGTGGATTTAGTTAAGAAAATAGGAGAACAAGCCAAGGCTGTGATTTTAAAATCGAATCCTCAGGGAAGACTCATGCACGATCCGACCATTGTCATGCCTGAGAGATCTCACGATCATCCCATGCCCGGTGTTGCAAATAATGGCATCGCATTGAATCTCGGTTTGGTAATGATATTGTCTAAAAAAAAAAAAAAAAAAAAAACATTCTTTCGACAGGTCGAAATGCAACTATTAATGGGAGAAATTTTTGTTTTTCTTTCAGCGTGCCGTAGCAGAAATAGCTAATTTGCAAGGTGAGAACTTACTCGACCCTCTTCTAAAATGGAAACAAAAATTTTGATTTTATCATTTGTTTTTTTTCTCACTTAGTACCTAAAATTGAACGCCAGAGACCTAAATGTCAGGCAAATGTTGTGAAAAATCATCGTGTTCAACGTCACAACATTCATCACAACAGGACCAACGATCGCAGACAAAGTATTAATAATAGAAATGCTGATTCTCCTGCTCGAGGAAATCGACATAATAATAATAATAATAATAATAATCATAATCATAATCATCACCATCATCATCATCATCGTCACAATCATCAGAATCATGAAAATGTTCATCGTAATCGTTCTCATCCTTAGTTATTTTAATCTTTTGTGTTTTATTTTTATTATTATTATTTAATGTTGTTATATTAAGGCTGTAAAAAATTTTAAAATAAATTATTGTAAACATCTTCTTTCTGTTTTATTAAATAATCATTACTTTTAAATTTTGTATGAAAATATTTTTTTAAAAATATAAACGTTATTAATTTATTTGTTTCGTTATATAATTTTTTATTACCATGTTTATTGAATGTATAAAAATGAAGTAATGGACGGTTTAATCATTCGAAAGAATGATAAATTCTTATCATTATCAACGAGAAAATGGTTTTTTTGTATCGAGCGAACGTATCAAAGCCTAATTGTTTCCGCCTCTTGTTTTTCTAAGCACTACAAACAAAGAAAAGAAGACAATTATAACTGATTATTTTATATTTGTAAACATATTCATTTTTTTAAATGTAAAATTAAACGAACACAAATGTAAAAATGGCGGATTAATAAATGTGTAGACAAATTCAAATCATTAGTTTTGTATTTTAGAAAAAATAAAAATGATTAATATAACGAGGATGTCATCTTCGTGTGGATTGATAAATTTATATTTCAACAATAATATTCATTAGTGAATTAAACTTAATAAAATAAAACAAAAAAGTAAATGCGTACAAAAAAGTTTTTTTTTTTTTTAATACGTTATTAATCCAGATATTATTAGAAGGCGGTGATTTGTTTACCTGTTATTTCAAGGTTGGCTCTAACAATTATTTTTGTGATTTCGCAAAGTATAAAGAAGTATAATTAATTTTATTAATTATAAATTTATTCGTATCGGATTTAATTTTATTTAATTCACGCTGGCGTCTAAACGAGATTATTATTCCAATTATGGAGCTATGGATACTGAGGTTTTTATAATAATCATTTTTTTTTTCCTTTTCCAATCATTTTTTTTTAATATTAGTAATATATCAAATATTTTTTTGTCTTAATATTGCAGACAATGAAAGTAAAAGTTTTACATTATTATTTTTTCTTTAATTTTTATTAAATTACATTTAATTATTATTGAATTTTTTACGTTCACTTAATTTATTGAACGAATTCCCCTTATTTTGTAAGGTTCTCAATTATAAGTTATATAATTAAAAATGGTTATTTTTTGCTGTTCAAAAATTTATAATATTAATTTTCAGGTTGTTTTATTGTTATTAAGATAGTATTAGTAGTCAAATATTGAAAGGTTTACAAAATTATTTACTTATTATGCGATTTGTATGCTTGAAAGTTATTTCCTAATTTGTTCGGACAATACATATTTGTAAATACCAGCCTATTCTTATGAATTACAGGTAGTGCCACCCAACAATTCTAGGGAAATAAGAGCGATTTGCGAAAATGTGACATCAAGCATTTATATTATCAACAGTAGGGTTAAAAATTTGAAATTAATTATTGAAAATATTGGTACTCCCAAAGATAATCAGCATTTAAGAGATCAAATTCATTTATGGCAACAAGAAGTCAATCAAAAAATTAAAACATCATCTGATGATGTCAATAAATTAAATCAGTTGGCTAGAACGGCTAACAAGCAACAGAGGCTTCAAATCAGCAAAATCACCAGCCATTGCAAAGATGCCGTGGAGGCTTATTGCAAAATTCAACAGGTTTGTTATCGTCACATCATTATCATTATTTATCGATTAGTTAAATTTGACTTAATATGAAGTAATAATTTAAAACTGACAACCATTTTACTAATTGTCACTATAAGAATGAATAAAATGGGTTTTAAAATACAAAAAATGAAAGAAATTAATGTTTTATTCACTTACCTTCAAATTATTGTAGGATGTCGTTCAAAAGTTACAATTCAATTTGATAAAAAATGCCGATGCATCAGGTGGTCCTCATGACGAATCTAGGAATCTCATCGAACAGGAACAACTTCAAATGCAAAAAAATTTGGAATTTGAAAATCAATTGTTGTTGGAGAGACAACAAAGCGTTAAACAAATTGAAAAAGATATTGTGCAATTGAATAGCGTCATGAAAGAATTAGGAGCTTTGGTACATGAACAAGAAACTGCAGTCGGTTAGTACTTTCTGTACCTGAAACAAAAAAAAAAAAAAAAAAAAAAAAAGTCATTCGTGATTTGAAAATAACAAATTTATTTTTTTTTTTTTAAGATACAATCGAAAGTAAAATTGAATCAGCTTATGAAGATGTTCAAGTTGCCAATAGAGAATTACACACAGCTGCTCAGTATCAAAACAAATCGAGAAAAAGAAAATTTTTATTATTATTAATACTCACAATTGTTTTTATAATATTGATAGGTGTTATCATTTGGTCTGCTAAATCATAGTTTTATTTTATCAATAAAAAGAAAAAAGGATTTTTTAATATTCTGCATCAAGAGTGGGGGGGGGGAAAGAAATTTGTTGCTATCATTTTTATCGATACTTCATCATTCGATTTGTGTAATTATTCCCAAGCAAATATTGTTAAATAACCTTTTTGTTTATAGCCAGTAATGAATGATATTAATACTTTGTTAATTTTTTAATAAGAAAAATATATTCTCTGTGTTGTAGACATTGTCGATTAGAAAATCAATAATTTATTAATTAAAAACTATAAATTATCAGTCAAATATTAGTTTTTTTTATTAATCTGCCACTCAATTAAATGGCTAAAATTTCAATGAGTTCTCGATATGTTATTATTTAAAAAAAAAAATCAAAATTAACCAAATTTTTCATTTTATCGAGGCCTTAATATTATTATTTAAACAAAACATTCACTTCGTTTAACTAACCACTAATTGTGTTTATGTGTATAAATTTTGACCCCCAAAAGGTCAAATTGATTGATTTTTTTATATATATATATATTATTATTATTATTTTATAAATAAAGTATTTTATTTTTATACCAAAATAATAAATAAATTCAATTATATGCTTAAAAATTAATAATTATTAATTTGAATAAAAATATATAATTTATGTAATAAATGGAGGAGATGGTATAACAAAGAATAAAACGTTAATTATTTACATAATAAATAAATAAAAATAATAATTTAATAGTTAATTTAATTTGAATAATAACTTATTAACTTATAATTTTTCTAAACGGATATTAATAAATAAATTAATAAAATTTGTTTCATTTTAATGATATAAATTATAATCCCATATTATTATTATTATTATGTATGTAAATAAACGAAAAAGAAGAAGAAAAGGTTAGAGTTGGAAAAACTTGGGGGGAGGAGCAAAAAAATTATTTAAAAAAAATTGACGCCATGTTAGTTTTTTATTAATTGAAATACATAAGAAAAAAAAAATAACAAAAAGTGTTACTTATTAAATAAAATAATAATAATAAATAATCGAGGGTGTTTAATTTATTAAAATTTATTAATGTCCTCCATATTTAAATACAATTATGTAAATAATATTATGTTTGAATTAAACTTGATCCTCGGATTCCAATTCTAAAATTTCTTAACAAAACAAAAAAAAAAAATTTATATCAAACATAACGGAAAACTCATTAATTAATTAATTTATTTATTAATTAATAATTACCCGTACGATTTTCAATATTAATAATTCCGCTTTTATAACCCATCGAATTTCCCATTTTAATAATACCATCATCCATCAATTCTAAAACATTTGATTTGTTTTTTCTTTTGTTTCCCCTCCCTCTTAAAAAGCATAATCTGCAACGTAATGCATCGTTTAAATAATAATAATAATAATAATGCATATAAATAATAATGCATATAAATAATAATGATAATACTAATAAGATGTTGATGAATTGACGTCACTCACCTGTACCTGTTAAAAACGCTTATGAAAGCTTGTCTAAATTTTTTATTCATGAAACAATACGTTATTGGATTGCAACAGGATGATATGTATGCTAAAAGTTGTACCAGACTAATACCTGTCGAACCTACGTATTTATATATGGCATCGGGATAAAATAAATACCACGTGTTTAACACGTGTAGGGGAGCCCAACAAACGAAAAATTCGGTGACTATTACGAATAGCATACGTATGACCTTAAAGCAAAAAATTTTTATGACAAATCTTTATTATTATTATTATTATTATTTGATGATGATGATGATAATGATGATAAGGTTTTTCCCACGTACCTTTCTTTTAGCTTCGATACTTTTATCCATATAATTTGATCTAATTGCGTGACGGTTAAAAAAATAACGTTTTTCGTTGTGATCATTTTCTTTAACATCATCTTCTTCACCTACAAAAAAAAAAAAAAAGAAAAAAAAATGAAAAACAATCAGGAAAAACAAGAGAGAGAGAGAGAGAGAGAGAGAGAGAAATTTTGAAAAAACAAAATGGCTAAACTTTTTGTTTCAGTTTTTGTTTTTCAGTTACTTTTTTGATTAAAACAAAAAACAAACAAAAAAAAGAGAGGAAAATTTTTTATTATTAAAATTGTTTTTATTTTTTATAAAAAACTTTTTTATCGAAGAAGACAACAAACGATAAAGTTATAAAAAAAGGAGAATTCAATTTAACTTTTCCTTCTTTTTCTTATTTAATTTTTCCGCCATCTTGTTAAAAAAAAAAAAAAAATTGAAATATGGAAATAAATAAAAAAAAAAAAAACCTTCTTCTGAACGTTCTCCATTGTATATTTTAACTGTATCGTTGATGACGACAGGTATCGGTGAAGGTATCAAATCCTTTTTTTCCTCCTTTGATATTAACACCTTAAAAAAAAAAAAAAAAAATCCAATTAATTATTCATGCCTCCATTATTAGAAAGTAATAAAATAACTTCATGATGTGTTTAATAAAACTTGACAAAGGACAAATGTAAAAGGAAAAATATGAGTTTACAGTACCTTGGAAAAGAATAAATGTTTCAATAGAAAAGGTACTACATATATGAGGGAAGGTTGACAGTTAACAAACCGTACATAATTCCAGAAATAGATTTTAGTTTGGCCGGAAGTGTTAATAAAACTGGAGAACTTTGGAATGACCGTTAAAAAAAAAAAAACTTCAAAATTTTACCTCATTTTTACCGAATTGAAATTTTTTTCCAGGTTTTTTATTATTTCCTCCACCTCCACATCCTCCTCCTCGATCGTTAATAAATTTGTCTTCTGCTTTTTTCGATATTCGATTCGATCGATAATGAACATTTTTATTCGTTTCTCCATATTTTTTCTTTTTATTTTTCAACCAAAATTTTAATTTTTTTTTTTGTCCTTTGTTTGTCGACAAATCCTTATTTTCACCTGCTTTTAAAATTATTTAGATTAATTAAAAAAAATTCTCACACACGCACGCACGCACGCACGCACGCACACGCACAATTAATATAAAAATAAAATTTTCGACGGTTGATCATCACATCACACTTCAATAACAATTCGTGACGTCAACTGTTATTTCAAAATGGCGGATGTCTCAAGATTAAAAAGTAGCGCGAAACGGTAAACAAAATGGCGGATGTCTCAAGATTAAAAAGTGGCGCGAAACGGTAAACAAAATGGCGGCTGGTTCAAGATTAAAAAGTAACGCGAAACAAAAGAAAATTTCGAATTTTTGTAACGCGTTACTTTTAATTGCGATTTATTAAAAACAATACCATATCCGGTCGATTACGCGGGAAAATTTAAAATATATTTAACGAGAAAATTAATATGCGGTAAATAAATAAACGTGAAAAAAAAAAAAAACGTTTCGCTTATGCGTTTTTTTTGTTTACTTTTATAAAAAATAAATTCTCAAATAAATAAATAAAATGTTAAAGGTAATTTATTTTTTTATAAAAAGGTTTTCAATGACGTTTTGTACATTTTTTCTTCCCCTCCCTCCCCCCAAAAAAAAATAAAAATAAAAGTATCAGGAGTAAATCATTTTGGTTAAAATTTTATTTATTTATTTATTTACCGTCGGTGCCGCCAACATTATTTAAAAAAAAAAAAAAAAGTTTTTTTTTTTTTTTTATCTCAAACCTTTTTTCATATCCGTGCAATTTTTTATTTCCTTTTTTAAACCTTTGAATAATTTATGTACAATAAGAGAATAAGCCAAAATCATGATGACCAATGGGATTAACAAAAGTATTGCATCAATAAAAAGGTTAAAAGCTCTTTCGCTCGTCGTACTCGGCCATTCTTCCCGACATTTATGCCTCCCTAAAAAAGAGAAAAAAAGAAAATTTCATTTTTTCCCTCCCCCCCTCTCCCTCCCTCCCTCCTTCTTTCAAATCGTAAATAATATTTGACGAAATAAAAAGTTTTTCTTTTTTTATATATAGTGAATATATTTTTTTCAAGATTGTAAAAATCATAATAATAATAATATGAGATGAGAGTGAGGAGGGGGAGGGGGAGGGAGAAGGAGAGGGTAAAGCGACGAGATGAGGCAATAAAATATATTTTTTTTCAACGTTTAATATCGAATGTAAAAAAGAAAATGGAGTTTTCTTTCATGGGGGGGGGGGGTAAAATTTATTAAAACTTACCCATTTTGATTGATTTTAGTTTTGAAAAGACAACGATCGGACTCGTCCATATTAAACTGCTCATCCATACGAATATAATCATTTTATATGCGTGACATTGCGTTTGCCATCTTCTCGATTTCAACGGGCTACATATGGCAAAATAACGTTCTAGTGATATGGCAACAAGAGTCCAAACACCAACGGAAACGCAAACGGCTAAAATAATAATAATAATAATAAATTTTCTACCCCTGGAAACGTTACGTGCAAATAATAATAATAATAATAAATGACACATCAATTTTATTTTTTCCTTTTATATTTTCCTTTTATTTTATTTTTTTGAAACTGTGAAATATGCATTTTATATTACAAAAAAAAAAAAATTTTCTTTTTTGATTTTCTTTCATGTGTTATGAAACGTCGTTATTTGGAAAATTTTTTTTGTGTTATGAATAAAAATAAAAAATTCGCCTTTTGTCTTCCTGTCTGTCTGTCTCTCTCTCTCTCAAAAAAAAAAAAAAAATGAAAGGAAGAAAGAAAATAAACCGCAACAGCAAAATAAAAAAATTTTGAAAATTTTTTTTAAAGGAAACGCATACGAAAAAAAAACCGTTTTTTTTGCAAAAAAACAATGAATAATGATAATGATGAAATCCTGATTTAAATTTTCCACACACACACAAAAAGAAAATCTAATTGTTTTTTTTTTTTATTCCCTACATCAAAACGTATCGTACCGTTTTTATCATTATTATTATTATTATCATCATCATTAACGACGAATAAATACAAAAAAAATAAACGTAGACAACGTATTTATTATCATTATTTTGTTTTTTCTCCCCTTTCCCCCTTTTATTTATCGATTTTCTATCCCGTTAAAATAAATAAATAAATAATAATGATAACCTTTAGATTTTTCATTATCATCATCATCATCATCATCATTATTATTAAAATTTACATTTTCTTTCATTTATTATTATTATTATTATTAATATTAAATATTAAATGCACACTACTGTTTTTTTTCCTCTTCAAATTACACATTATCATTTTTTTTTTTTTTTTTGTAACGCGAAAAAATGATGATAATTTAATTTCGTGACGAATACATAAATTATTAATCAATAATAATAATAATGATAATAATAATAATAAAAAATTATTAAGATTTTTTATTTAAAAAAAATAAAAAATAAAACGGAACGTAACGAAACAAAACCACTCCTCTTAACGGTTTGATAATAAATATAACGATTATTATCATCATCATCATCATCATTATCATTATCATTACCGCAGTAATAAGTTATATTGCCAACCATCTGCGGTAAAAAAAATTTTTTTTAAAAAGGTTTTCGTGTTTATAAAAATAAAACGGAAACGAACTCACCATAACCACCACCACCATCATAATAATAACCGACAATTTTCCCAGCGGTTTTTTTTTATTTTTATTCTCTCGTATTTTTTTAATTTTAATTTTAATTTAAATAACGAACTTTTTTAAAATAATAATTTTCTTTTTACTTACGTTATAAATTAAAATAAAGTATTTTTGTAATAAAATGTAGATGAAAAAAAAAAGAAAAAAGAAAAAACACTCGTTTTCACTACTCGTTTTTTGTTGAAATAATCCGATCGTCGTTCGAAACATTCGATTCGTTTAAATTTTCAAATCGACCAATCACAATCGTCGATCGAAACATTTGATTCGTTTATATTTTCAAATCGACCAATCAGAATCGTCAACGTCACAAAGAATTAAATGACGTCATCACACTTTCTCACGACGACATTTTATATTTATGCGAATCGTATAATTTTTCTTTTTTTCTTTTTCTCTTTCCCCCCCCCCCTTTTTTTATGGGGAGACATTATAACAATAGCCACGTGACACATAAATAAAATCTTATTATTAATAGGTTTTATTGTTTTTTTAAAAGCAAACCGTAATAACAAAAAAAAAAAGGAAGAAAAAAAATGATTTTAACCGTCATCGTCGGCCATCAAAAAAAATTTTTTTTTCTTTTGTTATTATTTATTTATTAATTATACCTATTAAACATATAATAAATTAATATTTATGTACATAAAAGAGAATAATTAATAATAGAATAATTAATAATACCGACCGAATGCATATTTAATTAATTTTCTCTTAACGATCGTTAGCTTAAATTTTCATTTTTTTTCCCTAATCTTACTTAATGGCTCGGAAAATTTTTTTTGTTTTGTTTTCCTCTCATATTATTATCATTATTATTATTTAAAAACAACGAAATTTATTTACATTAATAAATAAATAAATTTAGTTTTTTTTTTTTTTGTGTCAAGAGTGTGTGTGAAAAACGTAATTCAATTTATTATTATTATTATTATTTTTTGGGGTTTATTTATGGCGGGGGGTGAGGGAGTAAGGCGGAAGAAAGAGTGAGGGGGTGTATGTGCGCGAGTAAGAAAAAAAATACTATTTACGACGGTATTTAAAAAGAAAAGTATATAAAAAAGAAGGAAAATATATATTATAGAGAATTTTCCTGTCGTGAAAATATAAAAATTGAATCCTTTTTTCATTTTTCTTTTTTCTTTTTTTTTTTTTGGAAAATTTTCTTTTCTGCTAAAGTCAAATTTCACAAAAAATCATCATCATCGTCATAATAATAATAATGGAAATGATGATAAGTAAACATTTTAAATTTAAAACGGTGGGGAGGGAAAATTGAAAAGTTTTCCTTTTAAATTTAATGTTAGATAGATGATTAATGATTATTATTATTATTATTATTATTATTATTATTATTACTTACCTTGAAAATAAGGTATTAGCTTACACATTATCGAACCGAAAAGAAATTTTTCAATTTTTTGTCAACAATGTGAAGGGCATACAAAAAAACACCAAAAGAAGATCGGATACGGCCTGAAATTATTAAAAAATTATATATATAATCAATTTAAAATGTTTTGTTTTGTCGGACGCCATTTTTGTTTCTTAAAAAAAAAAAAAACAAAATATATAAAAAACATAATTTTTGAGTATATTTTATAATCCCTTAAGGCCTTTTAAAAAAAAAAAAAATTTAACGAATTTTTGGTCAAATTTTTCTTTAAAAAAAAAAAAAAAAAAAAAAAAACAGGTAAAATTTCTCTTTTTTTTCTCGGGAAGGAGGGGGGCAAAGGGGGAGGGGGGAAATTAAATTAAATTTTGGCCTTAATGACCCGAAACGATTGTATCACCTTTCATAAAAAATTTTTTTGTTACAACACTTTGACTTTTTATGTTATCATCAAAAAAATGATAAAATATTTTTATTTTTTGTAATGGGTGAAAAATATTAAATTTCAAAATTATTACCTGGATAATAATAATAATAATAATAAATAATCGTTAAGTAAATTTTATTATTATTATTATTATTATTTAGCATTTTATGTACTTTAATTTAGTTTAAATGAGAATTGCGTAAGAAATGATTTGAAAAGAAAAGAAAGTCTTTTAATTAAACCATAAATAATTGCAATCGATTTATTTATTTCTTTGTTTAACTTTATTTTAAATAACTTTGTTACTTATTAACAAGAAAGAAAGAAAGAAAGAAAGAAAAAAAGAAAACTTTTTTTTTTTTTTTGTTAAAAGATTTAAATTTTAAATGATTTTAAAAAATATATATATATATTTTTTTAAACAAATAAAAATGGCGGTGGTGAATAAATAAAAAAAATTTTTTGCTTATTTTAAATTTAAATCAAAATTTGACTTGTAATTTATTAATTTTTTACCTAAATATTTATCAGGATTTATTTGATGTTTAATTTAAAAGGGTTTTCTGTTTAAAACTTTCTAGACACCTTTACAAACACATTCACACATACACACACACACACAGAAAGATACAAAGTTACACAAAGACCCACACATACTCACAGGGAAACACACAAAGACATACAAACACTCACACACACACACATACTCACAGAGAAACACACAAAAACATACAAACACTCACACACACACACATACTCACAGAGACACACACACATACTCACAGAGACACACAAATTCACACATATACCCACCTACCTACACACACACACACACGCATATATTCACACATTTACCCACACACACACACACACTCATATTCACATACAAAAACATGTTCACACACTCACACACTTACTCATATACACACACACACACACACACACAAAAACACACAGAGAAACTCACAAACACACACACATACATACTCACAGAGAAACACATTAAGACACACACACACACTCACAAAGACACACACATGTACCCACCCAACAACACACACACACATATTCACATACAAAGACATGTTCACACACTCACACTCTTACTCACACACACACACACACACACACACACACACACAGAAAAACACACAAACATATATTTAAACAAACAAACAAACAAATAATCAGATTTAAACATGAATAAAACATACACACACAACAGAAATTATTTAACAAAGAGCCATCCAAGCATACAAACATAAACAAACCAACAAGAGTTCTTACGCACACATACTTATTATACATTAATAAATAAACACTTTATTAACAAACAAGCAAACAAACAAACAAACACACATTATTTTTCTCTAATTAAATTTAAATTTAAATTAAAAAAATGAAACTTACCAAATTAAGCAAATAAACATTTGTAACGGTTCTCATTCTTTTATGCCTTGCCAAAGTTGCTAACACCAATGAATTACCAACGATTGACAATATAAAAATGACAACGTATAAAAAAATAATGATGACATTTTCAAAAACTTTTCCCTGGTATTTCGAATCATTTCGTTCGAGACTCGAATCGATTTTTTCTTTCGAGAACTCGAATATCGTCGTACCATTTAGGGTTTCGTTAAAAACCAATTTCCCAACTTCGTTCGTCTTCGATTATTTTTATATATAAATTTTTTCGTATGAAAATAATCGGAAAATTTTTTTTTTTTTTTTTTTTTTTTCCCCGATTTCAAAACCATAAATTTATTTTTTCATTCGCCCCGGAAAATAAATAAATAAAGGAAAAAGGGAGAGAGGGAAAAAAAAAAATTAATTTTAAATAGATTTTCATTTATCGTTTGTATGCATTATTTTACAACAAACAAGAAAAAGGTTTTAAATTTAAAAAGGAAAAAGGTTATTCAAAAGGTATTAAATTAAATTTTCCTTTTTTCTTTTTTTTTTATAGCGCCAAAAAGAAAACATTGTAAAAAAAAACTATAAGAATAATAATATTAATACATATGTAAAATTGAAATTTTTTAATAAAACTTTTTTGGCAATTGATTTTATTATTATTTTTTTTTTTTTTATACGACGTTGAAAACTTGTTACAACATCCTTCCCACACGCTCCCCCCCCCGCCTACCCCTTCACTTTTTTATTATGAAATAAAATTACATTTTAAAAAAAAAAAAAAAAAAATAACTTGGAAAAACGTTTTAAAATTTAAAAAAAAAGAAATATATATTGATAGAAGCAACGTTTATTTTTCCCCCATTTTTTTTTTTTACCTACGACATAATTCACATTTTCAACAGGCAATTTATAAAAAAAATAGAAAATAAATATGTCGCTTGCGATTAACAAATTTTCGTTAGAATTAAATTAAAATTAATTAACGAGGATTAAAAAAATTTAGGATTTATATACATACGAGAGAGAGAGAGAGAGAGAATTAAAATAAGTAAAAAAAAATCCCTTAAAACGTTTTTCCCTGTTCTTTTTCCCTTCCCCTCCTGCTTTTTTCCCTTCCCCTCCTTCTTTTTTCCCTCACGCTCGCGTCGTTTTTTCCCCGTCCGTTAAAATTTTTAAATAAACAATAAAAATGGCGGCGTTCGAAATGACGAGGGTTAACGAAAGTAACGCGCGTTCTTTTTTTTTTTTCCTTTTTATTGTGCCTGAATTCGAATTGTTTTTGTAAAACCATTTTATAAATTTTTACGACAATCAAATTTTATTTATTTATATATATATACATTTATTAAATTAAACATAATGATAATAAAAATTTGTGCTTTTAAAAATATAAACGATAAAAAGACAACAATGGAATTCTCGGATACGCACACAAAAGGTTTCCGTTTGAATTTCGTAAATAAAAAAATTAATTTTTTTTCGTATTAACAAAAGATTTATTTTATAATTATCATTTAACGACGAAATGAATAACGTTTAAACCTTATTATTATTATTATTTTAACAAAAACGTATTCTTTTTTATTTATTTAAATATAATTTTTATCATTTAACGTTTTTCTCATAAGATTAACATCTTAATTATAATCATTATTATTATTACTTTCCGACCGTTTTTTTTTTTTAAAATAACGGTTTTTGCATTTTTATATATTTCATATCTTAAATAATTCGTTAAATTTAATCGATATTCGTTAGTTAAAAAAAAAAAAATTTACTTTTAAAATTTTTAATATCGTTCGTGACTTTAATCCGTTAAAATTTCAAATTTTAGAAAAAAAACGTTCGCGAATTCGGTTAGGAAAACTTTAAAAAACGCTCTCGTTATCATTATTATTATTATTATTATTATTAGTTTTTTATTGGATGATATCGTCGAGTTAAATAATGGGAAAATTTTGAATTTAACGAATTTTATAAAATTTTTTTTTAAAATTAGATTTCTCACATTTCGTTTACGTAACGTTTGGGTAGATTTTTATTTATATAATAATAATAATAATTATAAAGTGTAATTTTTTTGTGTTTTTTTTTTACCGGTTAAATAAATTCGTTAAATAAATTCGAAATAAAAAAAAAAAAAAAAGAAACGCGAGTTAATTATATTAAGTAACGGAGGAGAAATGTAAAAAATAATAATGATGATAATAAAATTTTGGGAAATACGACGTTTCGAATACAAATCAGACGATGGTAAGTTTTTTTTTTTTTTTCGAAAATTTATACGAAATTCGAATTCGAAAATTTATATTATTATTATTATTAAAAAAAAAATTCAATAATAATAATAATAATAATAATAATAATAATAATAATAATAATAAGAAGAAGAAGAAGAAATTATTCAAACGGAAAAATTGATTTCGATCACGCACTAACTATCGTTTCGAATTTTTTTTTTTTTTCTAATAAATTATTAATTAAAAGTTGAAATTTTTATTATTTATAAAAAAAAAAACATAAATTTATTTATTTAAATAAATAAATAATTTATTTTTTACTTACTTTTTCGACTCCGAATCGTCGTTATTATAAATCCTCCTTTATCGAAGAGACGCACAAAATTAATTATTGCGTATTAATGACGTCATAATAATTGATGTGCGGTGGGGGTAGGGGGAAAAACGTCGCCATTAATTTTGTCTATTGTTTATTATAAGTACCTAAATCGTTACTTAAAAAACAATCACAAATAATTATTAATTATTATTATTATTTCGATATTTAATAATAATAATAATAATCGTCGAATAATTTTTTTTTTTAAATATTAAAACCGCCGATATATCGCGAATCACTCGTGACAACTTGACAAAAAAAAAATTTTTTTTCTTTTTCTTCTATTTCTCTCGATAAACCGGTTTGAACCCGAATGAACAAAAAAAAGGAAAAAAAGGAAAAAAAGGAAAAAAATTGCAAACGCACGCGCTCGACTTTCCTTTTTTTTTTTTTGGTTTCTTTTTCCCCCTCCCCCCCTTTTTTTTCCTGTTTAACATCTTCTTACATCGTCAGCATCAGGATTCGTTATTACGATGCAAACGAAAAAACCGAAATAATAATAATGATGATGATGATGATGTAATTTATTAGTTTCAAAAAAAAATTCATGACACGATGAAATGCATTAATTTAAAATTATAATTCTATGGAAGAATACAGAGAAAAGTTGTGGGGGATTTAGGGGGTGGAGGGAGGAGAGGGAGGGGGTAAGGGGTAGGGTAGGGCGGGGGCTAACGAATCCCGATGGAAAATTTTTCGAAAAAAAAAAACGAGGAGAAAATAAACAATGATTACGATTCGATGTTTGTTATTTACGATATGTTAAACTTAGGGGGGAAAATTTTTTTTTCCAAACTACTCGTCGTGGAAAACTCGTTTATTAAAAAGAAAATCAAGTACGCACGCGCACACACACACACAATATAAATCGAAATGCTTTTCGCGTTTTTTTTCATTATATTCGCAGGCGATATTTTGTTTTTTTTTTTTTTTTTCATCCCCCTTGTTTGTTTGTTTTTATCCTTTTTCCTTTTTTATCTTTCGTCATTATCATCATCATCATCATCATTATTATTATTTATTTAAAATGAGATTTTAATACTACAGCTATCTGAACGTCAAAATACTTTCATAATAATTTTGTTTACAAAAAAAAAATAAAACTCAAAACCCGAGGGGATTTTTATTCGTTTTATGTTGATAATGAAAAACTTTTTTTTATTCCCTCCCTACCCCCTTCCCCCTTACTCCCCTCGTCTCCCTATTTTTAGAACGAAATCCGTAAACCGCAAAAGAAGAAAAAAATTAAAATTAAAAAATTTATTTTCTTTTTAAAACCTGTTGCTCCTCCTCCTTTTTCTTTATAACAAACATTAATAAAATGTTAATGTAAAAAGTTTTTTTTTATTTACTATTAATCCTGTCGTTATTTCATTTTGCAAATAATATATGTGTGTGCGTGTGTGTGTGCAATTCAAAAGAATACAAACAAAACTTTGTCTCTTTGATGATGAAAAAAGTATTATTATTATTATTATTATAAATTTGTTTCGAGAATTTGTTTAACTTAAAATGTATTTTATATAATTTTATTATGCGATAATTTATCATACGATGTTATTAAACCACCCCCTCTCCTACCGGGGGAGGTATTTATACGAAAGTTATTTGAGATTATTAAATAGGATAAAAAAAAAAAAACTACAAAAATAACAAATTCAAAAAAGAAAGTGATAATAAAATTCTACAAAAGAAAAGAAAAGAGAGAGAGAAAAATAAATTAAATTTTTTTTTTTATTAATGTTAATTTATATAATTAGATTTTTTGTTAAATTCAACGTCAAAGTAAAAACGACTGAATATATAATAATAATAATAATAATAATAATAATGAGAATAACTTTTCTTTTCTTTTAACAAATTAAAGAAATGACGTTATTTTCTTATAAAAAAAATTTTTGTCATTTTTTTTCTTAATTATTTTCATATAAATTCATTAATTTAATCCTAACGTGTCACGATGATGATGATGATGATAACTAATAATAATAATAATAACAATAATAATAATAATTTTTTATTATATTAATTTTTCCATCGAAAAAGGAAAAAAAAAAAATTTTCACGAACGTTTTTTTTCCACCACGCGAACGATAAATGAAATGCATTAGAAACAACCTCCGCGAGTTTATCATTTCGTTAATAATGACGCGAATCAATGTTGCCAACCGTGTAAACAAAAAAAAAAAATTATAATAAAATCCGATGTTGTGATTCGCTACCGCACCGAGGCGCCAATGAGGGTATAAATAGGGGAGAATTCATGAAAATTTATTCATTATCAAACAAACCTTCGACGTATGATAATCGAATTTTTCTCGATTTCTATTTTTTCCCCTATCTCCCCTTAATAATAATAATAATAATAATAATTATTATTATTATTATTTTTATTTTTATCACGACATTTTATCATTTCGAAAAAGAAATCCCAACAGTAAAAAAAAAAAATTAAAAAAATATATTTAAACGTGACGACAACGTTAATGTATTTATCGATGTAGAAATGAAACGGGGAGGGGTTTGGGGGATTAGGGGTGGGAATTATAATAATTCCGCAAGAGAATTAAAATAATAATAATAATAATAACAAATTATTTAAAAATTTCTATCAATTAAAATTGTCAAATTCCCTCGAAAATGTAATTTATACGAACAGCGGATTTGTTTTCGACGTCATCATAACATACATAATTTAAACAAAAGGGAAAATTATTCGTAGAGGAAATGACGTCAGGGGGGCGGGGCTGGGGTCATTTTCAACGAAATATTTCAAAAAAAATTCTTCAAGTTTCTTTACGATGTGATTCAAAAGTCATTTGTAAAATTTAATATCGTTACCTATGGTTTAGCTTCTGTTATTTGTTCGATAATAATAATAATAATAATAATAATAATAATAATAATAATAATAAAATTCATTTTTTATTGTTTACACACACACATATATATTTTAATGAAAGGTTTCGTTTATTATTATTAAATAAATTCAACGAATTGAAATTATTTTCTCACCTTTTACGTCATCATTTTCCACGAGTTGGGAAAACTTTTCTTTTTTCTTTTTTTACAAGGCGATAATTTTATAACGAACTAACAACAAATTTCGACGGGAACTCATAAAAATTATTAATTAGCTTATGTGTTAATAATTTTAATAATTATTTGATAGAATTATGAGAAATTAATTAAATCGTACCAATCATATTATAAAAAAGAGAGAGAAAGAGAGAGAGATGGAAAACGTTAAATAATCCGTTTTCCATGTTGGATAACTTTTCCGACCTTTTTATCCGTTCGCCAAGTACATAATAATTAATATGTAGAAAATTTTTTTGTTTTTTTTCTTTATCCATAATTTTATATTTGATGACGTCATTTGTAAATATTATTTTACGACAAGTGTCATCAAACGTAATAATATTGACTTATTTAATTTTTTACGTGTGTGTGCGTGCGCGTAAATTATTATTATCATCATCGAATAAAAAAAAATTAAATAATCCGCGTATAATAATTAAATTATTTTCCGAGGGGGAGGGAAGAAAGGGGGAAAAAAAAAGAAAACTCCCGTGGGAATCGTTTTTATTGTGTTAATATAATAAAGTACCTGATAAATTCTCATGTAGTTAATTAAACGGTCGTTTCCGGTGGCGGAAAAATAATCTTATTAAGCGTGCTTGTGTGTCGATTCCGTTATTAATTTTACCGCAAATTAATTTTTAGCAATAATAATAATAATAATTGAATAAAATTTGCTATCGTTAGATAAAAAAATTTACGCGGAAATACCGGAAATCACGACGTTTGCAATTCCCGCGAGGGAAATTTAAAAAATAACGATTACGTTTTTTTTTTTTTTTTTTTTTTTTTTATCCGGTCGTAGATTTTCCAACAAAAAAAAAAAAAAAGGTTTATCGAAACCTGAAACCTTATTTCGATTTCACGTGTTAATCGATTAATTACGCATTTTCCTCGGCATTGACACCATCGGCAAATCTCACAGATTTAGGACCGGCTTCTTCCGACGGTGCCTGATACGGTAAACGTGCATCGTTTTTATTCAACGAAGCTGTAATGCAAAAAAATTTTTTTTATAACAAAAATTCCCATAATATTATCATTATCATTATCACGTTAAATATCACGTGATTAACTCACTATTTAAAAATTCTTCAATTTCGTCCAACAAAGCATCCGGTCGTAAATCTTTTATATCGGATTCGAATAAATCTCCCATTGATTTTTTTTTGTTTTCCAATTTATTAATCTTATTATTTGATTTTTATCTTTCGATTCTTTTGTTAACAATATCAAATGACAAACGGATTTTGTTACTCTTTCTCCTGATCCGTGACAAAAAAAAAATTTTTTTTTTTTTGTAATTTAAATACTGTCGAGAAGGAAGAGAGAGGGAAGAGAGAGGGAGATGGGGGGGGGGAAAGTTAAGGGCGTTTATTTACCTTTTGCCAAACCGATTAAAGTTCTCGTAAGTTCGACGTCGTGTTGAAGCGTGAAATGTTCTAAAATAAGAAAAAAATTTTTTTTTTTTTTTTTTTTTTCAAATCGTAAATACAATAATTAATCATTATTATTATTATTATTACCTGGTTTCCAAGATGCCAATGGCGTCGTTAAACATTCACGATATTGTTTCATATAAGAATCGAAAGCATTTCTTAAAAATTCTTCGGCCAATTGAGTTTCTCCCTGAGACGAGGGAAAATCATTCTCATCATCATTATTATTATTATTATTATTATTATTATTATTATTTTAAGGCATTACGTTGTTTAAATGAAATTCTCCTATGTAACGATTTCCGAACGCAATTAAATTTTCATCTTCGTGAAATTTCGCAGTTTCTAAATAATTGACCAAACAATGATGGCAACGTAATAAATCATCTTCCCTGTTGGAAAATTTTTGAAAGGTTCGTTATACAAGCAAAATTATAATTATTATTATTATTATTTGTTTCAGGTTTTTACCCTCGATAGGATAGAGCGAGTTCAAGATAACCGTCGCATATGCTTTTGGGTATGTTTTGAAATTTAGCAATTTCGATAAATTTTTTAAACGCAACTTTTGCCCATTCAATCAAACCTAATGATTTATACGTCATACCCAATTCGAAATAGGTTTCCATAATGATGTCGTTTCGTAGTGCGTTTGCTGGAAAAATGAAAATTTCAATTAATTTTTTAACGAAATAACGATGTGTCCCCCCCACACGTGTTACATACATTCCAAACAAATTTTATACGATCTGTGTATGAGTGGGAGTGCATCTTCTGGTTTTTTATTATTTCTTAATTCTTTACTAGCCGTTATCAATGCTTGACAAAGATAATTAGAACATTCTTTAAAAACAGGTTCTTGTTTTTTTTGCAATATCGATTCTGCGTTCCAATCTTTACCATCGGATAATTCTTTAGCTCTGGACAATTGTTCTTGTGCGAGTTGTCCAAGATTAACTGTTGCGAATATTTTAAAAATTAAAAATAAAAAATCGAGAATAACGTTTTTCAGGTTTATATACAAACCGCATTCGAGTAAAAATGTTCCAAATATGTATCTTGAAATGGCTTCTGATTTTCCACCGTCTATAACACTTTTTTGACTGACTTTAACTGCTTTTTTATATAATTCTTCCGATAGCCACCACCACGAATCGTTATGATCATTAAAATATTTACCACTTTTGAGAAGAACGATTGCTTCCTTATGATATTCTTCTGAAAAGAAAAGAAAGATTTGATTGATGACGTAAATTTAATTTTTTCTAAATTGATTTTTAATGCGCAAAGATTTATTGTTGTTGTTGTTACTTCTTTTAGAAAATTTTTCTGCTAGTTTTAAAAATTGTACTAAATATTGCATTCTATTTCTGTGACGTGTTAATGTGGGTACGTAATTACTACGATTACTCGCTAAATAATCTTGTATGATTAAACTTTTGAAAAATTTTGCCGAATCGAAAAATCTATCTTCTTGTAATTCTAAATAAAGTGCTTCGGAAAATGGTATGCGAAATCTAATCTTGCGAAAAAGAAAAAAAAAATTATTTGAGTTTTTCCTCTCAGTGAAAAGGTTATTACGCCCACGCATAAACTCACCTTCTTATTTCTCTACAATTTAAAGGTCGAAAAGATGAAACGAGTTGTTCTCTGAAATTTTTTATATCACGTTTTGAATAACCTGGAAATTTAGGTAGGGGATGAAATAAAAGACCCTTTTCAGCTTTTGGTTCTTCTTCTTCTTTATGTTTACAAGCTTCTTTCCATTCGTCTATTTCTAAAACCGGAAATCAAAAAAAACATGAAACAAAACGTGTTTTTTTTTTAAATATGATTCGTACGTACCTGTAACCCCTTCTCGAATATTTTTCCAATAAGCAATAAAATGAGGAGTTAAAAATTCTTCATTTTCGCGTTTGATTCCCCCACCAAAATGAGGTATGTAATGTCGTGAAAATGATTTATCGATATCGCAAAGGCATTCGAATTTTTTATGATTTTTCCTTTCTAAAATAGGTTTCGTCCTCGCTCTACGTCCGTATTTAGGTATTTGATTTATTTTCCACTGTCTTATGAGTGCATCATCCGAAAATGATTGTTTTGAATTCACTCTCATTTTATTTAAATCATTTTTTGTTAAATGTTTGGCTTTTTCTGTTAATTCTTCATTTCTTTCTAATTCTTCTAAAATTTCATCTTCGTCCGTCGATGGTATCGAATCCTAAAAA
>NW_002987847.1:337980-341496 GCF_000006295.1 Pediculus humanus corporis | reverse complement strand
TTTTTCCCTTTCAACGTATTTTCTTCCCATTTGGGCAAATTACCTAACGTAAAAAAACAAATTCCATTAATAATTTATATTGATATTAAGATGATGTTTCGTTTCCAACGGTTATTTTTTCTTCCGAGATAAACATTATTGATATAAAGTCATAAAAATATTAATAATTTATATATAAAATATAAAAAAACTTACCGTAAATATCGTCCATAATTAAAAACGTCGAATAAAATTATAAAAAATCAATCGGAAAAATTCAATTAATTATTTGTTCTTGTTTACTTTTACGTTACGCTCTCTAATGTCCGCCATTTTGATTGACGTGTCATAAGTCGAATCGTTTTGACACGACGAATTCGACGAAAGAAAAACATTTTGAATGCTCTTACGTTTATGCTCTTACGTAATCAATTCTTTTCTTCCTTTTTTTTTTTTTTTTTTTTTTTTTTACGAACGATTTAATTATATTTCGGAAGAAATTTCTCTTTTGGCAATAATAATTTTTTTTGATATTTTATTATTATTATTATTATCGTAATTACAGGTCGTTGGTTTGCACGAAAAAAAAAAAAAAAATTTTATACACACTCGAATCGTTTCTTTCACCCTTTAATTAAAAAATTTAAAAAACAAAAAAATAACGGTTATTTTTTAAGATAACCGCTGATATTCTATAATAACCGGTTTTTTTAAAATTTGACGTTGTTGTAAATTTCCGGTCGTTATATCATTCGGAGAAAGTTTTTTCTTTATTTTTTTTCCTCTTGTTTCTATCGCACGTTTTTATTTCTAAATGTTTTGAATTATTCACATTAATAACCGGTTTAAAAATTGCAAATAATAATTCCCCCCCCCCTCTTTCCCCCCTTTCTCCCCTTCAAATACGTGATTCCCTTCACACGCACACAAACAAAAAACTCGATCCGCCATTTTTTTTTTTTTTTTTATTTCCCCGTAATTTTTTTTATATAATTAAATAATAATGTTACGTTTAAATACTCTATGAAATATATTTTTAAAAAAAATTCTCACAAAAGTATGAGAATTAATTAATTTTATTATTTATTTAAATCGATGTCGGCCATTTTGTTTTTTTAACGGAAAAACCGTTAAAAATAATTTTTTTCCCGCGTAAACGTTTTAATAATAGAAAACGAAAAATGGGCCAAAACTTATTTTCATCGATTAATTAATTCGTTTTATTATTATTATTATTATTATTATTATTATTATTATTATTATTATTATTATTATTATTATTATTATTATTATTATTATTATTATTATTATTATCGTGTAAACTAAAACGTCTGCTGTTTGCTATCGTTAAGTTAATTTAAAAATAAATTAAAATAATTTTTGCTGTCGTTTATTAACGTAAAAATAATAAATTATTTTTTTGTTTAAATTTTTAATAATAATAATTTTCATCGTCGTCGTCGTCGTAACGATTTATTTACTCTATGATCCTTTTTTAATCCTTCACCGTATAAATAAATAAATAAAAACGGCGGGAAATGAAATAATCGTTAATTTCAAAATTAAAAAAATGGCCGTTTCTAACGGTTTTTTTTTTGCAACGTTAAATTATTTGCACGGAAGTCAAGTAAAAACAAAAACGACTTTCATTTAAAACTTGATTTTCTAGAAATTTCCAAAGTTATATATATATATATATATATATATATATATATATATATATATATATATATATATAACGATAAATAATTCCAGTTAAAATTAAATAATTAATTAATTTAAACGTTTCGTTGAATATTTTTTTTTTTTTTTACATCGTGTGTGTTGTTGTTGTTGTTTGTTGTTACTCTCATTAAATTTTATAATCAACGTAATATTTATCAGAGAAAGTAAGGAACAAACGACGATACAATTTACGTAATAGTTTTTATATTCGGATTATAGAATAATTGAAATGATTCGTTTTCCTTAAATTTTCATCAGTTGGTATTAAAAGTGCGACGAGTTAACATTACCTTTAGTATTATTATTATTATCGTACGTTTTAAGGTTGTTTCGTTTTAAAAATGTCGGATAAAAGTTTATTAACGACGTCATTTTTTCTATTGATTTTCGCGAGTTTTGTAAAAGCTTCATCTTTGGGTATTAAATTACTTATTATGATGGGTGCTGGATTGGCTGGAATGTACATGATGCATCTTTTGGCACAAGATTATAATAAATATACGTCACTTAACAGACCATCGAGATCCGTTGATAATCTACATGACAATACTACGACTTTTATTATGGTACGTTTTCTCTCTCTCTCTCTCTCTCTCTCTCTCTTTAAGGTTTTTTACCTAAACGAATTTATTTATTTTTTTATTTAAAGGTTAAAAGGTTAAAAAAAGGTTAAAAGGTTAAGAAAAAACGGTTAAAATCGTGAGAAAAATTTTAAATTTACTTAACTTAACCATCATTATTATTATTTTGTTTTGTTTTTTTTTTTTGGGCCGGGGTTAGTTTTTACATATAAATGATTTACACACGCACACACGCACTCACGCACCCACGCACTCACGCACACACCTGTATTGTTTTTCGATTTTTCAATATTTTTAATAACAAAAAAATAAAAAAATAAAAATAAAAAGTCGATATTGCATGGCTTAGAATTGTTTTAAAAAAAAGAAAGATATAATAATAATAATAATAATATATAAATAGGGGTTTTTTTGTTGGTACGACTGTAGATCGTTTTTTTTTTTTTTAAATAGAGAGAGAGAGAGAGAGAGAGAGAGAGAGAGAGAGAGAGAGAGAGAGAGATGTGGAATAAATTGTGGAAAATTCCGGACGTGAAAAGTTTCTCGCTCTTTTCAATAGTTATGATAATAATGATGAGTATTTATATTTGTTTACAGGACGAAGAAGTAGTGAGGGAAAGTGAAAATAATTACAGATTAAACGAAATAATAACATTTGAAAAAATAATACAATTTGATCCGACGGGATGTGCAAGAAGGTACGTTTGCACGATTGCGACAAAATCAAATAAAAAACAAAATCAATACGAAAGAAATTTAATACAAATTTTAAGGTGAGTAAAATGTGATATTATTATCATTATCATTATCATGGTAATCGAAAATCGTTCGATTTTTTTATTAAAAAAAAAAAAAAATTTAAATTTTCCAGGTCGAATAATGGAAAACATGATACGGGTCGTGAAGCATTTAATTTTGCATTGAATTTGGGTCGGGATAAAAAAGATCCAGATGCTTGCGCTCGGGAATATTCAAAATGTTTGTTTTCCGTGTCGGAAATGTTAAAACTCGTTGGGATTTCGTAAATAAAAATATAAATGAAATTATGAATGAATGAACGAATGATTGATTGATTGATTGAATAAGGGAATGAGAAGGCGAGGAAGGGTTAAAGGAAAAAAAAACGCGCAGGGATCAACATCGTCGTCGAGAAAGAAAAACTTTTTTTTTTTTTTTCACGTCCCGAAAAAATATTATTATTATCATCATCATTTGAAATGGTTTGAAAGGA
>NW_002987847.1:334374-337120 GCF_000006295.1 Pediculus humanus corporis | reverse complement strand
CCTCTTGATTTTTAAAATGTCGTTTTAAAAAAATTTAAACTAAAAATTTTTTTTTTTTTTTACTTTTCTATCTCTTACTTGTGGGAAGATAAAAATTCATTGACCCGTTAAATTTAATTTTTATTTCTTTTAGCTCCCTCCCCCTCCTCCCCAACCCCCCCGCAAAAAAAAATTATAAATAAAATCGAATTCGAAAAAATACAGATATATACGTTAAATATGACGCACGAATTTAAATTGTTTATGTTTAACTTATGAAACGTTATGCGACGTTGCGTTGTCGACAAGTCATAGAGTAAATAAAATTTTTTTTTTTGATAAAAAAAAAAACGTTCGAATAATATTTTTCCGTTAAATTTTTTTTTTTTTAGTAAAAATTTCGTGAATTAGGATTATCGAAAATCCGTTTATGAAATTTAAAAAAAAAAAAAAGAAAGAATTTTAAACAAATAAAACGGGGGGCGGGGGGAGGGGGAGACGAAAGGGGAGAGGCCAATATAAAATCAATTATATTTAATAATAATAATAATAATCCGATTTATTTTTTAACTTTTATTTGTTAATAACGGTTCGTCGCTTTTTCATTTCGAAATTGAGTATTCAATATTAAATAATAATAATAATAATAATTTTATTATTATTCTTTCACGTCACGTGATCTTTGAATCGGAAAATCTTTTTTATTGTTATTTATCGATTAGAAATTGAAACCGTTTCCGGTTTTTTTTTTGGCGAATCCGTTTATTGTTAACGGTTATTTATTAAATTAATTTGAACGTATGTAAATTTTCTATTTAAATAACTCGAAGCGTTAAAAATAATAATAATAATAATAATAATAATAATAATTATAATAATAATTATAATAATAAAATTAATAAATTTAAATAAAATTCACGAATTCGAACCCGAGAAAAATTTAGAAAAAAAATTTTTTTTTTCTTTATTTAATAATATACGTTAGAAATTTATTTTATAAATTTCGTTTAAAATTTAAATTAAACTATTTTATAATAATAATTTATCAACGGTCAAAAACTTTACTAAAATTTAATCGTCAAAAATAAAAAAAAAATAAAAAATAAAATAATCTTACCTTTTAATTTGTAGAATTTTCGTAACGATTTCTTCTTATTAACAAACTAACACCTGAAACAAAACAAAACGAAAAAACGTTAAATTAAATTTTGTCGTGTCATTAGAAATTTTTTTACTTTATGTCTTTTATTAAGTTCGTTACGTGATGACGTATACATATATAATGGAGGGAATGGAGGGAAAAAGGAAATTTTTTTAGATAACGTTTAAAATAAAATAAAATAAAAAAAACAAAAACGTATTTGTGGATTTCTGTAAAGTTTGATAAAATAAACGAATTTGAAAAGATAAAGAGAGAGAGTGAGAGAGAGAGAGATAGAAATAATAATAAATTAAATTTTAAATATGAAAATTATTTCCATATGAATATATTTTTTTTTTTAATTAATTAATTATACCGCGAAATTTAAATTAATTTAAAATAAGAAAAAAACCGTTACGTTCTTAATTTCATTATATAACGGACGACATATGTAAATCACATAAACGATTTAAATTTGAACAACCTACGCCTCCAAGGTTATTTTTCACATATTTAGTTGTTTTATTTCGAAATAAAATTAATTAAATTAGTCATTGATCTATATATATATATATATATATATATATATATCCCAATAATTTGTAGGGGGAGGGAGGGAGAGGGGGGCGTTTAATAAATTTATATAATAGGAGGTGGGTCAATGATTCATTTAAACGTTTCCCTTCCATTTTTTATACAATTATAAGTACAAAAACAAAATAAACGTTTTTAAATTTTTTATATATATACATATTCAATATATTATATTGATTCACTTATAAATAAATAATTTTTTTATTTTAATGGATAATAACTAATATATTATATATATATATATATATATATTTATATATATCAAAGCTTTATCGTTAAAGCCCTCGAAGGGACTATTACATAATTATTATTATTATTAATTAACATGCTTTGGCATTTATTCGTTTTTTAAATATATATATATAAACCAATCGATAATCGAATTATTATTATTATTATTATTATTATCATTATTAATTTCATACTTGTGGTTTAAAAGTTTTAAAATGATTAAAATTCAAACGCTACTACTCACATACGTGGTAGTAGTAGTAAAATTCAAAATGGCGACGTGACAACAAAACAAAAAGTATACGCAAAACACTTGTATTTAAAATGCGAGAGAGAGAGAGAGGGGGGGGAGGGGGGGGGGTAAATAAATTATCGTAACGAACCGCCTAACGTATGTTAAAAACAAATCTCCTGACAAAAACAAAATTTTATTTTAAAAAAAAAAAAAATTCTAACACTTATACACGCGTGAAAGATGAAATACGTAATCTAAGCATAGAAAATTGATGATAATAATAATAATGATAATGATAATAATTAAACCATAAGCACCGCCTCACTAATATTGAAAATATATCATTTTAAATTATGATAATACTATTAGTCATTCATTCATTCATTCATTCATTATTCCTTTCTTTTCGGTTAAACATGTTTTTTTTTCCCCCTTTTTTTCCTTTGTTTCTTTTTTCTCCATTAATTCCTTATCATTTGTTTTACCATTTAATAAAAAAAAAAAAAAAAAAAAAATAAGCACTTGAATGATATTTTTTTAAAAAAAAAAAAAAAAAAAAAAAAAAA
>NW_002987847.1:286044-334090 GCF_000006295.1 Pediculus humanus corporis | reverse complement strand
TTTAACCTCAATTATTTAACCTCAATTGTTTAAATAATAATAATTTCATTTAATATTTTTATGAATTTGTATTAGATAACCTCATGTGTCTTTATCATTTTGTACACATTTGTACATGGATTATTAATGTTTTATAAAGAATTATATGTGAATACTTACTCTTAACATGTGTAATAATTCTTCTTTACTAATTCCAATTCTGTCTCTATCTGCACTGTCTACCACATATATAATAGCATCAGTATTTGAATAATAACATCTCCAATAAGGTCTTATACTAGTTTGTCCACCGAGATCCCAAACTTGAAATTTCAAGTTTTTATAAGTGACTTGTTCTACATTAAATCCTATCGTAGGAATCGTAGTGACTACTTCTCCAACTTGTAACCTATACTTGACAATAAATTATTATTAAATTTATAATTTGCAGCAACATAAAACTTTTTTATATAAATAAGTTATGAAGAGAGAAAGAAAGAGAGAAAAAAAACTCACCTATATAAAATTGTCGTCTTTCCAGCACCATCTAAACCCAATATTAATATTCTCATTTCTTTACTTCCGAATAAGTTTTTAAAATAACTTAACAATCCACCTGAAAATAATAATAATAATAATTTGAATTAAAAAATGAATTCCTTTTATTATTCAATTTAATATTAATATTTAAAATCACAAAAAAAAAATAATAATAATCATTATGTTGAAACAATGTTATGTTTATCAAATAAAAAGTTCAGATTTAATAAACTTATGTAAAATAAAATAATGAGAGACAGAGATAGTTTGTAAAATAAATATCACGTAATTATTATTGTTAATAATTAAAAATACTTTTAAATAAACAATTATTATTAAAAAATATTTTCAATACATATATTATTATCAATGAGTTGAGTTAATGGATGGGCAGATTTAAAAAAAAAAATTTTCTCAAAATTATTTATATAAAAAAAAAAAACACTTACCCATTGTTTTATTTAACTATATTATTGATACGTATGTAATAATTTTATTTTAACTTATTTATATAAATAATGTAAATTAATGAGTGAAAAAAAAAAAAAATTTAAAAACAAATGAATACGGCATAAACTATCCATAAATCCAAAATGGCAGTAAATACGTGTTAGAAATCATGGCGGTTGTTTCAAAATATTTGACACGTGAGAATTATAAGGGCGCAAGTGAATACGACAACGCGGTTTAAATAAATCCTTTTGAATAAATTTTTAATTACTCTAATTTAGAGTAAATAAACCGACGTAAGAAAGCCGGTAAGAAAATCAAATTTAAAAATAATTGAACATGTCAAATTAATAAAAGTAAATAAAATAAATTTTACGCGAATTCATTACAAAAAAAAAAAAAAACTTTTATAAATAATTATTTTTCCACCAAATAAAACCGTTATTTTTTTATTTATTTAAATAATTTATTTAATTTATTTAAAAAAAAAAATTTATCTAAAATGAACACTAAATATATATAGATTATAGAAAAACATTTTTTATTAATATTTGTTATAAATATTTTATTTAAAAAAAAGTTTTATCGATTATATATTATTATTATTATTATTTAATTACAAGAATATTTTTTTAAAATGTCGAAAAGTTTCTATTATTATTATTATTATTTAAATAAACAAATGTCATTCTGCTATTATCGTTAATAGGGTTTTTATCAGGAGGCTCTTTACTACTACCAAAAAAATTATTTATTTATTTTTTTTGTTTGTTAAATAAATCACAGATTTTAAATAAACTTTGTTGTTTGTATTTTATTTTGGTACGTAAAATAATAATAATAATCATATCCTCTTTCCCTCCCCTCTTTTCTCCTTCCCTTCCCTTCCCTCCCCTCACTCCCTCCCTAACTCCATACCTTCTAACCTATTAAACAAATCAAATTGAATTTATTTTAAATTATTATTATCATTATTTTAAAAAAAGGGTTTTCTCCCCCACAATATATATATATATATATATATATAATACGGTTAATAAAAAGCGACAATAATAATAATAATAATAATAATAATATTTAATATGCATTGAATTCACTACAATTTTTTTAAGCGATAAAAAATTTTTTTTTTCTTTTTTTTATTTATTTATTTATTTATAGTAAAAAAATGATCACGTGATTTTTACAGAAATTTTTTTTTTAATGTCAAAGAAGCACGACCGATATATATATATATATATATATATATATATACATATATATATATATTATTAATAATTAATTATTTATTTATTTATTTTTTTATATTAAAACCAAAAAAAATTTTAAAGTTAACTATGAAAATTTAGACAAATTATTAACAGAGCATTTTTTTTTTGTTAAAAAGGCGTTTATTATTTTATTTTTATTTTATTCAAAATAATTAAATAAATTAAATAAATAAATAAAAATGATATAAATTATTATTATTATTATTATCAATAATTTTTTCCTCGTTTTTTGCTTTTTTTTTTTTTATATATAAAATTTGTTTAAGTAAAAACATTTATTTCATAAATTATTATTATTATTATTATTATTAATTATCTAATCAATATTTAAATTTTTAAAAACATTTAAAAAACCATAAAATCAATCAATCAATCAATCAATCGATCGATATTACATTAATAATAATAATTATTATTATTATATTTGTGACTTTATATTAATTAAAAAATATTTTAACGACAAATTTTACATTATTTAAATTACTATCATCATCATCATTATTATTATTTTATTTATATACATAGAAAAATAAGCTTTTAAAATTTCGTAAAAAAAAAAAAAAAAATTATTATTATTATTATTATTTTATATAAATAATACGTTTTTATTAAAAAGTTAATAATAATAGTAATAATATTAATACTGTTTTTTTTTTTATTTGTAAATTTAATATTTTCACGTTCAATGTAATACAATTATTAATGTCATTAATAATAATGATAATAATGATAATGATAATGATAATGATAATAAAAAGAAGAGTAAAAACGATTTTTTAATGCATCATAATCGAGTTTAAACATACTGATAATTATTATCTTTTTCAGGAAGCAAAGGTGCTATTTCGATTTTTTCTATTAATTGATACTGCGTCATCCAATCCGTGTAATCCGGATTGAACAAACCGAAACATCTTATCCCGAGGAGGTCGATTATGTTTTGACAAGGACCGTGATCGAACGGGCTTTTGGTTGATTTGACGTCGTTGACCGTGTGAAAATGTTTGTACCTTCCCACGTTCATTCTCTCGTTCGTTGTCATACCCAGGCAAGAAATCTTAACAAAAAAAAAAATTAAAATAATGATGATTTAGTTTCCCTTTTGAATTTTTGCGGTTAATACGATTTCGCGACCTCGCATGCACACCTGATACATTTGACAGCATAAAAGACTCGCGACCCAAACGGAATGTAGTAGAGCGTTAACTGCGACCCACGATACCCAACCCTCGCAAGACAAGCAATCTCCTACGGCCGTCCAAAAACTTTCCGATATCGGAGTGATTTTGCACACAGCGTTCCAATACACGGTCGCTCCGTGAATGACTAAAACGCACATGACTAATAACATACATAGGTAACCTATAAAATATTTGTGATTTTTTGCACCTGCAATGTAAAAAAAACAAATAATATTAATAATAATGATGATAAAACCCGAATAAAATCAATGAAAATCGATGACGAAACAAACGCACCGATGCAATTTCCGACCCACGGACAATGATGATCAAATTTAGCCACGCACCTATTGCACATGGCGCAATGTTTTGATCGTATGGGTCTCCGTACGAGACACGTGCTGCAAAACCATTGACGTTCAAATCCATCATTTTCAGCCAGTTCGATAATTGTCTGAAACAAACAAACAAACAAACAAAAAATTATCACACCCGTTATATTTTTTCCAACCATTTAAAAATAATAATAATAAATTTTAATTCACCCTAAATTTTTCTTCTTGAGTATACGTTATGACTCCCGGATCACCTTTCCAGGATTTAATAAAATAAAACCATAATAATAATGAAAATGATATGAAAATAACGGATAGTAAAATGGAACATTTCGGAGCTATGTATAAACACCAAGTTATGTACATCCAAAACTGAAATCAAAAAGAGAGAGAGAGAGAGAGAGAAAATGAAAATGTCAGTGAGTGACGTCATGCCTCGTCGTCGTCGTATTTTCCTTTATTCGTTTACCTTTGTGGCCAAATACAAAGACATGGGTAAAACTGTTGTAAGCCTGTCGTCGAAAAAAACTTTTCCAGCGAAATATATGAAAATGTAAAACACCAATATAAGTCCTAATTTAACTAGATAATCTTGATTTGATTGCATAACTAAACCAACAATATAAAAACCTATAAATGGAGTAGCTAACATACACCAATAACGAAGTCTCTGGAAAAAAACAAAAAAAAATTGTCAATATTTATGATAAATAATACCTCTAATGATAATAATACTTATAAGTACCTACCTTGTCTCTTATTAAACGTTTTAAAAAAAATTCCGAACTAGGTACGTCTTCTTGAATTTTTTCCAAAACTTTTTTACCAACCCAATTCGGAGTTTTGTCCTTTGAAATCATGCTAAAAGGAGTAAATCCCTAAACAAAAAAAAAAAAAAAAAAACAGGAAAAAAAGGTCAGATGGGTAAACATATACAATGTTGACAACATGTATGTCTTCACAACATGGAGTCGAGATTATATATATATATATAAAAATAAAATGAACCTGATTGTTTGGAATATGAAGATCGGCACCACTCATGACTAAAATATTAACTGCAACATGATTTTTAGCTTTAATTGCCCAATGAAGAGCCGTATTCCCATAAAATTTATCTTGAGCTCCGGAGCATGCACCCAATGTGAGCAATAACCGAGTAGGATCCAAACTGTAAACATCACACCTGGTTAAAAAATGGATTAAAATAAAAATTTTAATAGTTTTCCTCCACCCAGAAAAATTAGGCTTGCTTTTGTCCTATTGCATGATTTTTTTTTTAAGAAAAAAAAAAAAAGCAAAAAGCATTTTTAAGCTGGGCTAAGGAAATGTGTTATTAACTGAGTCACCTCGAAACTTTATATGAACTCCACATCAAAGGTGTCATCCCATATTTGTCTTGTAGATTTGGACTCAAACCTTTTGCAACTAGATATGCAACAATTGCTGTGTGACCAAATTGAGCTGCTAAATGTAAACAAGAACAACCTTCTCCATCTTTTAACGATGGATCAGCTCCAAATTTCATTAATAATGTTACAGATTGTAAATAACCCTGCCTGTAATGATAAATATGTTTATTAACAAAATTTTTTTTTGTAAAAACAAAATCATCAGTTAAAAAAAATTTTACCTGGTAGCCCAATGAAGAGGTGTCGATTGTAATACACCTCCTATAGCATCGACAACTGCTCCTAACTCGACAAAATATTTTATCAATTCTTTTCTGTTGTTAATGGCTGCCCAGTGTAGTAGAGTGACAGTTTCTGAATCAGGTTGATTTACATCATATCCTGCCTCTATTAATTCTATAATTAAAATTAATTGATTAAGTTAAATTTTTAAAAAAAAACTTTAAAAATTTTTAGTAGATGTTTTGTACTTTGATATGAAGTATTCATAGAAATTTATTTAATCACTAAAATTTTATCATAAAAAAAGTTAAATTTTAAAAATTTTAAGAAACAAAGTATTAAAATGAAAAATAATAACATTCAGGGAGTTAATGTTTAATTATTTAAAATAATTAATTGGAATTTATGAGTTAAATTTTTGTTTTAGGAAAAGTTGGTAAGGTGTTTATTTGAAAAAATTTTTAATTAAATTAAAGTTTATTAATAATTACCTTTGACTCTATTTAATGCACCAAACTGAGTTGCTTTAACGATATCCAAATTACTGTGATCGACTTCTTTAGAAGCATCTATTTTTTCTGCCGGCTCTTGAAAAATGACTGATGTATTTCCATAATCATCTGCACATCCCCCATATTTAATAGTAGATCCTGCAGAACAAGAACCCTGTAAATATAAATAAACAGCATTAATTCGATTAATTATTACTACGAAGATTTATTTTATTTCTCGAAAAACGTTTTAAAAATTCGCTAAAAAAGAAAAAGAAAATCATCATCATAAATTCAAGCGGTTATTTTTAAATTTAATAGTCAGTATCAAACTATAATCAAAAGATAATATTATAAAAGAAAAATACGTTAAAAAAAAAAAATAATTAACAAAATGAAATAATTATAAAAAAATAAACTCACCGACAGGGTTTGTAATTTTTCTAATTTGTTCATTTTAAATCGCCCTTTCTCATTTTATATGAAAAAATATAATAATATTGAAATCAGTCGCCATGTTTTTTTGTTATTGGTTCAATTGATTTCTCCTGCCACGATTTCATCCATTTTACGTCTTTTTATCATGACTATTCAAAGGTTGTCGTTTCCTCAGCGAACGGGTTTATCGTCAAATTTTTTTTTTTTTATAATGTAGTCGAATTAATTACTAACGCATGCCTGTTTAAAATTTGATATGTGTTTAACAGTTAATTGTTTTTATATTTTACAACATTATCTTGTTTTTGTAATTGGTGTATGATGAAATATTTTGTGAAAAATCTTTGGGCTTATAAAGTGGCTATTCGGTGGATGTAAGGTATGCGTACTTGTCTTTTCAAAAAAAAAATTTTTTTTTTTTTTTTCCCCCCGTAATACTTTTGAATCATTGTTACATTAAAAAATTTTACACATATGTAAAAGATTATTTAAAATTTGTCAATGTAAATAATTATTTTTATATACCGCGATCGAAATAGAAAAAAAGAAAAACATGATAAAACAATTAATTAATTTATACATATAGAGAAAACCCGCCATTTTATTCGTTAACAAAAACGAACTCGATTGGCATTTGGAGCACATGCAAATGTTATGTATATTTTTTTAAATGAAAAATTCATGTTAAAAAAAAAAAAAAATGAAATCAATTGTATCATTAATTTGTTCTTTGTTAAAAACGATTTATTTTATAAAGTAAAACGTGTCAATGGCTAGAGCGGTTCATCTCTATCCATATGTGGTCACATCAAACCAGTGGAATTTTTAGCCCCAGGCTATTAAGTCAAAACAAGGGACAGGTACTATTAAGTGTCCTGAAAACATTCCATTTAACAATCAACAAAACTTTATATATATTTTTTAATGTGATTCATCATTTTTTCTTTTTATATGAAATTTATTCAAATAATTTCCTTATATTTTAAATGATAAAAAATAAAAATCAATAACTCTGGTGTTTCGAATTCTGTACGAATGTGTTTAAAGCCATGTTTAATTCAAAAAGATTTCTCGTTTTCACATTAAAATAGTTTGGGGTTAAAAAAAAAAAAAAAAAGAGAAAAATTCTTTAAATGCTTCACATAAATTATTATTATTATTACTACTACTCGATAACTATTAAATGTGCATCGATTTAAACAATAAAATAGTTAAAAGGATTCGAGTTTTATTTTAAAAAATAATTTAGTTAATGTCATTTTTTTTCATCGAGTTATCATTTTTAATTTCCAAAAATTTATATATATATTTTTTTTTTTTTCACATTAAAAAAATGTTTTTGTCATAATAATAAAATAGTAATAATAATAATAATAATAGTAATAAATATATTTATTATCAAGTTGTTATTATGTGGAGCATCATCGTAATAAAATGTTTAAAATGTTATACAACCATTCGAATAAAATTTTTTTTTTTTTTAATGTAAAAATACTTAATAGTTTTAATAAATTAAATCTGTCAAATTCCTTTTTTTTTTTTTTTTCTTTTTTTCTCTCTCATCGAGGAGGAGGAGGAGGAGAAGGAAACATTTCGAAAGCATTTACCTACAGATTACCATTCATGCCTTAATTAAAAAAAAAAAGTTATGGAGTCCTTCGTATCATTTGGCAAAAAACAAAAGCACACACCAATCGATAAAGACTGTGATTGACTGATTGATTGATTGTTTGGAAATTTGAAAATGATTATGATATGACCAATCATTCGAAATGATTTCTCTTAAAGCTTTCTTAGAGCTTTGAACTTTTATCAACTTTTATCGAATTATTATTATTATTATTATTGTTCACAAAACTTTACAACATTTGCATTCATAATAGTTTTTTCCTTTTCTCTTTTTTTTTTTTTTGTTGTTGTTTTCACCATGCAAGTCACGTCGTCGACCCTATTTTTTCAAATTTTTTATTAATTTAATAGGCAATACAATGTGCGTGCGTGTGTGTGTGCGTGTGCGTGTATATATATGTATATATATTACGACGACTAAATTATTCCATCCGTGTTTCATTTCGATCTGGAAAAAAACAAAAAAAAAAAACAAAGATATCATTCAGGTCAATCGTTAAAGTCTCATCATCGATGTTGTTAATAATAATAATGATAATAATAATGACAACTTGCACACCTGCGTGAATGTAAAAAAATTATTATCGTCGTTTACGTTTATAATAAAAAATTTAAAACGATAAAAAAAAAAAAAAATTTTTTTTTTTTTTTACCTAGAATGTCGGAAACGGTGTTTGTTAATGTTAATGGATTATTATAAAAAAGGGTAAATAATAATAATAATAATTGGATGGGATTTCCTGTTGTACGTATATCACGGGGGTCAGTCAGTCGAGAGGGGATGGGGATTTTTTAACTTTAAGTCAAAACGTATTGTTTTAAATGAAAATAATAATAATAATAAAGACACGTGAACGAATGATGAAGTTAAAAAAATAAAAAATTATTCGAAACATAGGATGTAGGGCATAAATTAATAAGAGAGAGAGAGAGAGAGAGGTTAAAAATACATAATTCGAAAAATAAAATTTTTTTATAACCGAAAATAATAATAATAATAATAATAATAATAATAATAATAATAATAATTTTTCGAGTTTCATTGAAAGAATTTCACGTGGAGAAAAATAAAAAATAAATTTTTTTTATTAATTTAAACCGCAATAAAGAGCACATAATTCACAAAACAAAACACGAACGTTATTAAAACATTATTATTATTATCGTTATCATTATCATTATCATTATTCGTTTTTTTTTTTTAATACCGTGATTTTATTCTTCGTTTCAGTTTTTAGTCATCAAATCAAGGTTTTAAAATCAAAGATGGCACAACGAAAACATCGTAAAATTCATTGAAAGAAAAGGAAAAAAAAAAAAACGAAGTCAGGTATTCATTTTAGGTATTTTTTTTTTTTTTTTTTTTTTGCAATTTGATTGTGTCATTGAATTGAAAATAAAAAAAAAAAAAAAAGTTTTGTGGGATTCGTTTTGCTAAGAAGATTTGCTTGTTTGTGTGAAATACGAATTCGGCCTCGGTTTGTTTGTGTGCCTGTGCCTGTGTCCCCCCGGTACGAGTAAAATTTTGTTATTGTTTTTGCTAGAAATTAAGGTACGGTGGTGGTGGTGGTAGTGATGATGATTCGAATGGATGAGAGTTAGTCGTTACAAGTCTCGAATCCGAATAATTTTATCGTATGTAATAAAAACAGAAAAGAAAAGGAATTATTAATCAAAGAGTTTTTTATTATGCGTGTGTGTGTGTGTGTGTTTGTGCGCGTGCAAACTTCTGCAAATGAATTAGATTCTGTTCTCGGACGTTGAACGTCCTCCAGCCAAGATTAATCAACCTTCACAACGTTTAAATAGTAATAAAAAAAAAAAAATTTTTTTTTTTTTTTTTAATTTAAAATGTTTTTGTTGTTGTTGTTGTTGTTCTGGTTGTTCTTGCGATTGTCTGAGTACGATATTAATTATTTAATTTTTTAAAAGTTGGCAACATCGTCATCATCATTGTCATTTCGTAACGTTAATTATTTATTTTTTAATGAAAAACCGAAACAACATTTTTTGCATATATCGATTTGTTTCTGTGTTACAGTTATTATTATCATTATCATTATTATTATTATTAATATTATATTGCTTTGTAGAAGAAGATGGAAAAAAAAAAAATAAAATAATAACGATAATGATGATAAATAATAAGTTTTCTGCACAATAATTTTTTTTTTTTTTTTTCGAATCACGTTATTTTTTTTTTTTTTTTTTTTTGGTACGTCACGCGTCATCGTAAATTTTCTTTTTTCTCTCTCTCTTTCTCTCACTCTCTAGTCTCTCTAGGTCTGTCTCTTTCTCTCTCTTTCTTTCTTCCACGTTGAACGAAATCGATAGAAATAATTCATAATTTGGTTTGTTCATTGTTTAAATGTCATGAAAATTTTATTCGTGGTAGTAGTCGATGACGATTGGAAATTTTTTCTCTCTCTACCTCTTTCTCTTTCTGGTCAAAAAAGGACCAGGTGCAACAAACACGCGTTAAAAATGATAATAATTACAGGAGGTTTTTTTTTTTTTTTTGTAATCGAGTCCGATGATGGTGGTGGTGGCGTTCTTTCCATAACCGAAATAATATAGGATTTTAAATAGGAAATCCCCTCGAGGGATTTTTCTCTTCAAATCTTTCACGGATAGATGGGTAGATAGCCAGCCAGCTAGCTAGGTAGCTACCCATTATTATTACTCGGGGATTTCTCAATTTATATACATGCACGGTAGTAGTTAGTACCGGATTCGTTTTCTGGTTGAAAGATTTTTAAAAAAGTTTTTACTTTTTTTTTTTTTTTTTTTTTTTTTTTTTTCTATATGACTTACGACGACGACGTGACATGTCGTCATTTTTTTTCCCCGAAAAAATTTTTTATTCCATCTTTTTTTTTTTTTTTTTTTTTTTTTACACGAAACCAGTCCGACGTAGAGTAAAAAAAACACGTTCACGAGTAAAATTATGTGAAAATATTTTTTACTTTTTTTTATTGTTTTCTAAATAGAGAGAGAGAGAGGGGGGGAAGGGAGAGAGAGAGTGGTATAAAGAAAATTAACAAAAATGTCATTGTTTTAAAAAATGGGGGGGGGATGAACTGTTTTGAACTCGACGAACATTGAAAAAAATTGATTTGCAATGATAAAATTTTAAAATATCAACGTATACAAGTAGAATATAAAATTTTTTTTTTTTTTTAAACGCCTCGGAGTTTTATTATTATTATTATTATTATTATTATTATTATTATTATTATTATTATTATTATTATTAACATTATTATTAATTTGTCGCCATAAAACATAATAATTCGTTTCACACATTTCATTTCATTTCGTATTTGACACAATTAATTTTTAAGCCAAGTTTTGAAACCGGTTTGTATAAAACTGTGAAAAAGTAAAAACAATGAAGCAGAAAAAAACCAATAACCGATCACCGGTTGTGTTTGTTGTTTGTTGTTTGTTGTTGTTGTTGTGGCATATCAGGACAAAAATGATTTACGTTTTACAAAAGTGTCCAAATATATAACGAAATAAAAAATTTTTTTAATTTAAATTAATTTTTTTTGCGAAATTTTAATTTAATGCCGCCTTATTACCGTGTGCGTAAGTGCGTGAGTGCGTGCGATTGCACGAATACGTAATTTTAATGCAAAAAAAATTTTTTGGCGAATTTTTATTAAAAAAAAAAAAATTCCGTTCGTTTTAATAACTTATTGATTTTAGGTTTTTTGTTGTTTTTGTTGATATTTTTCAGGTTGAAAAAATGTCCGGAGGGAGACCGTATCCGATGCCAGAATTTAAAGACATAGATCACTATAGGAGTCCTTTAAGTCCTCTTTGCATAACGGAAGGAACGCACGAAATTGTTAGGCCAAAGCCGAGAAGGTGAGTTATTGTCATTATTTTTAATCGATTACCAATTACCCGCCATCGGCTCCACGTTCGAATCGGTTTTTTTTTAAAACTCGGCTTAATTATTATTATTATTATTATTGAATTAGTACGAAAGCGTTTAATTGATGTTAATTTCTTTTAATATTTATTAATGGCGGCGACACGCGTGGTGGTGGTGGTGGTGGTTGGTGGTTGGTGGTTGGTGGCGGTTGGTGTCCTTTGATTAACTTGCCATATTTAAAAAACGCACCGTTTTTCTTCGCATTCGTTTTGAATTCGTTTCGCGGTCGGTTTTTACGCACGACTTACGCGGCGAAACGACGACAAGGTTTGAATATCTATAATTATTACGCATTCAAAAAAAAAAAAAAAAAAAAAACCGAACCGATTGCGTATTGCGTAGCAGAGAGAGAAAGAGAGAGAGAGAGAGAGAGAGTGAGTTCGAATCAAAAAGGAAGAATAAGTTTTGTGGAAAAATTCCGTTTCCGGGTTATGAATTTCCGTAGGGAGGGAAGTAGTAGTAGTAGTAGTAGTTGATGATGATGATGATGATGATGATGATGATGATGATGATGAACGGAAAAATGAAGGGTTGAAAAAGTTTTCGTAATGGTAATAGTAGTAGTCGTAGTAGTAGTAATATTAGGAATGGTAATAATAATGATAATGGTAAAAAATGAAAAGAATTCAAGGTGCTGATTTGGAAATATTTTTTTTTTCATAAAAAAAAAAAATTATTAGGAACACAACGATCAAGCTAATAAAAATCTATTCACAAAAAAAAAAAAAATTATCTCGAGGCATGTGTTCAAGGGTTTGCGTGATTATGTTTAAGAAAAAAAAAAAAAAAAAAAAAAAAATAAATGATTTCGTTTGAAAACCACTTTTGTCCATGTCAGAAACGTTGAATGTAAAAAAAAAAAGAGAGAGAGAAAGAGAGACGGAAAGAGAAGAAAAAATCAGAAAGAGAGAGAGAGAGAGAGGACTATATTATTTTGTGTGCGCTTAAAAAGAAAATTACGTAATGGATGATCGGATTGATTTGATTCGGTTTTGAATTTTTTTTTTTTTTTTTTTTTTTTTGGCTTTGTAGATTTGGATAAAATTAATAAATTTTTATTTAAAAAGTTTTTTTTTGGGTTTTTAAAATCGTCATCGAATGCCATCTCGAATCTGGCAAGCAAATTGATGGCATAATGGCATCCTTCGAAAATGATGGCTTTATATTTTAGGTATGCATGCGTAAGTTTTTTTATATGTGCGCGTTAGAGAACGGTCGATAAACGAAAAAGGTCGTTTAAATTAGTCAGGTATGCGGTGTGGTAGTAGGTATCTCCGGTGGAATGTCGGCGAGTTAAGTCAGCATGCAAATCGTTGATGCCTGAAGAAAATACAATGTGTGAGAGAGTGAGAGAGAGAATACGGCGGGCGGATTTGGATTTAAGCGGATATTTTAAGTTTAGAAGGAGGAGGAGTAGGAGGAAAAGGAGGAGAAGTAGGAGGGAGGGAAGGAAAAAATTAAATTTTAATCGATTTTACTTAGAAATTTGTATTTTGTCGCGACCTTGTAAATCCGCGGGTTTTTCTTTTCTCGTTCGGTGAGAATGCGCGCGTTTGTGTTTAAAAGAATTGAATGAAAGAATGAAACGTCGTCAATGGTTAAAATGAAGAAGAAGAAGAGAGAGAATGAATTGCGATTCTGGAAAAAGGGAATGATGAATCGTGGAGCAGGTGTAACTAATATAACATTGCAAGGTAATCTCATGCTCGAACCCAACAAACGCAAAATGTACGAAGGGGGAGGGAGGGAGGGAGGGAAAACAAACAAACAAACAAGAGACATTATCTATGTTTACTTGTAATTGTATGGATTTTTTTTCCATCATCCATCCGACTACTACGGTTTCGGATTTTCAATTTTCCTCTCTCTCTCTCTCTCTCTCTCTTTCTTTTCTCTTCTTTCATCTTTCTCTCTCTCTCCCGTCTGGTTACACTTTTTTTTTTTTTTAACGACTCTTCATCCTCTTACGTTTCTCTGTCTTTTCATTTTCATCTTTGCCATTTTCTCTATCACGCACGCTATTCCGCTACGATTATTTCGAAAAGGATATTGATCTTTGATTGAAAAAAGAGAGAGAGAGAGGAGAGAGAGAGAAAGAAATCGTATGATACGAATTAGTTAACCCAGCTTAAAATTAGTTTTTTATTGTTTTCCCTCCTGGCTATTATATGAATTAATCTCATATATATATTTAAGCCCGTATAAATTACTAATTTTCTCCACTTTTCCCTTTTTTTTTTTTTTTTTTTTTTTCGAATAGGAATTTAAAAATACAATGCGAGAGAGAAGATGTTGTTTGTCGTTGTTGTTGTTGTTGTCGTTTCCGGTTACGTAAAACAACACATGGAATAATGGTTGCGATGATGTAGGAAAACGTCGCCCGTCGCGTCACGTCGCGTTTTAACAATTCTTGATTTCTCCGAATTTTTTTGTTTTAATCGAAGGGATCGATCCTATCCTCTCCTCCCCTCCCTTCCCCCCGGGGAAAACTCCCGACTATGTATTTCCTTTATTAAATAATTTTCCGACTACGTCGAGCCGGTCACACATTTCACCCCATCCCCCCAGCCCGCACGCATGCATGCATTACATTTAATAACGTAAAGTTGTACTTACGTACTTGGATAACGTGGCAGCAGTACGTTCGTGGTTCGTACGGAATGGTAGTCTGGAAAAAGAAGAAGAAAAAAAAATCGTTAATGGCGACATTTTGTTTTTTGTTTTTTTTGGCGTCTTTCGGGTTTTTTTAAAAAAATAATTTAAATTATGGACAAAAAAGAAAAAAAATGACTTTTCTCCTTCCACTTTTTTTTTTTTTGTTTTGTTTTGTTTTTCTCTTCACCTTGTAAATTTCATTGTAATGAATGATAGAAATTTAATTTGAGATAAACAAGATTTTTTTTTTTTTTTGTATTATTCGAAATCGGTTTTTTTTTTTTTTTCATAATAATAATACTTGCTCCTCATTTAATTATTATTATTATTTAAAAAAAAAAAGGGAAATTAGAAATTCTATAAAAATAATAATGATGATAATAATTTCACTTTCTTTTTTTTTTCGGAATCGAAATTTTTTTTTTTTTTTTTTTTCGTGTAATATTTTGAAAAATTAAAGGAGAGGGGGAGGAAAGGGGAGAGGGAGAAAGGAAATTGTTTTTCATTTTGTTAATTGAATCGCTTTGATTGATTGATTGATTGGCTGACTGATTGATTTTTAAACGAAAAAGTTGGTGCCTGTGTGGGTCTCGTCTTGAACGGAAAAGGTTTTTGAATTTGAGAATTCGGCGCCATTTTGTTTTTTTTTGTTCTTACCAAACGATAACAATGACAAAAAATAACTAATCGTCGATAAAATAACGGTTTTTCTCATTTGATTAGGTTTTAAAACAATGGCGTGTAATCGTTAAACTATAACGGAAATGTTTCTCTCTCTGTCCCCCCCCCTCTCTCTCTATTTTACGTAATCGTTGAGGTTAGTGGTAAAAGGTTTCTCGTTCCCCGTCTATCTCATCTTATTTATTGTCGTCGAATTTTAAAGGTATTCTAATTCCACGAGTAGTATCGAAAATGTTTTCCTTCTAATCGATCCATCGATGAAATTTCATCATTATCGAAGGCAACGAGTAAGATCCATTAATTAATTTTTTTTTTTTGTTTGCGCGAGTCCTTGTCAGAGTTTCTATTTTGTTTCCACCGAATTAAAAGTCTACCATCATTACGGTCAAGGCTGATTCTAGAATTCGAGTGTTATAATAATACGCGTCTCCCTAACATAACAATAGAGAGAGATAAAACGTCACAAAAGTATTAAATCATTATCGAAAGGTCTTGTCCTCCTCCGGGATTATCGCCATCTTTTTAAAAATCTCGCCATTTTATTTCGCGCCACAAAAAAAACTGGACACCATCTCTCTCTCTCTCTCCCACATCAATCCCCATCTCTCTCTCTCTCTCTCTCTCATTAAAATCTTTGTCGGGACTTCCGCGTAAGGCATTTCATTTCTTTTTTTTTTTTTTTCCCATCTCTTCCCTCTTCCCTTTTTCTTCCTCCCTCCCTCCCCCCTCTAATGTCGTTTGCGCATTACAATAATATGGGAGAGTTTTAAAGAATGGCAAATTGTTGTTTGGAAAGAATTATTTTAATATTAATGCGTTTAATTTCACTCTTTCGAAAACACGCACACGCACACACACACACGCACACAATGCGTATTTTATGCGTATTTTTCAGTCTCAACTTAATTTCCATTTAAATATTCCATCCAGGCAATAAAAAAAAAAAAAAAAAAAAAAAAAAAAAAAACACGAAAAACAAACGAAAAGGAAATGCTCATTATTATTATTATTATTATTATTATAATCCTGAAAAACGTTACGAAAATTTCTCATTCTCATAGTATTCAATTATCATTATCATTATTATTATTATTATTATTATTATTATTTTCTCGTTGTTGATATTCTTATTTATTTTGTCTTTAATTTTCTTTTCTTTTTTTGAATCGATTTAATTTCACAATCGTGGCTACTATCACCGCTACCGCTACCACCGCCACCCCCACTACTACCACCCCACGATGTAATTAATTATGTGAATTAAACATGCCGCGCACGCGCACGCACTCACACTTGGACATTGTATTAAACAATGATCGTTACGTCGAAGAAAGTTTTCTTTCTTTCTTTCTTTCTTTCTTTCATTTTCTACAATCTTGAAATTCATTAAAAAACGGGTTATTGTTATCAACAAGAGAAGGGAAAACTCTTGTGAAAATAATGATGATGTTAATAATAATAATAATAATAATTTTTGAAAAACGGCATTCGATGTCGATCGTACGAACGCGAACGACGAACGGGGAATAATGGCAAAAAAAAAAACAAAACGTGAAAATATTTTTGGCGCCAAAAATTAACGACCGCGAGGTGATTTGAAAAAAAAAAAAAAAAAAAAACTGACAGGAAAAATGACAGGAAAAGAAAAATTAAATAATAATAATAATAATAATAATAATAATAATAATAATAATCACAGTAAAAAATGTTTGTGCGTTTTATGTAAACAGCTCGGGGGTTACGGGCCGTGGAATAAGAAAAACGTCGTTTTAAGCGGGAAAAGTATTAAAATCGAAAGTAATTTTATATTAAAAAAATCACGTAACGAATATAACCGGAATGTTTTTTTTGGAAACGGGTAAGGAAACGTATACGATAAATAATAATAATAATAATAATAAATAAATAAAAGGGATTACGCGCGGATGTACCTACTACGTTACTACGCTCCCGATAATCCCCCAGGGGTATTAGATTGGGGTGGAAAACCTTTTTCCCTATCTCATCATCATCATTATTATTACTGTTTGGTTTTTTATTTTTGTCATGCTTGTGTTGTTCATTTAAATAATAATAATAATAATGATGATGATGATGATGATTTTTTATTTATTAATAACAATAGGGTATTCGAATCCTATCGTGTCAAGGTTGGTGGTTGTTGTTAAAACGGTTTTCGCATGGCAGGGAGAGAGAGGAAGAGAGAGAGAAAGAGAGAGAGAGAAAAGTTGGATTAATAAGTTTTTCTTTTTTTTTTATGACGTGCAGGCCGAGCGGTAGGTGTTTGGAACAGCCTTACATATCTTATCAGACGTCGACATCGACGCCGGTTAAACCTCAGCCCATAGAACACACGGTCACGTCGATAGCGACGCAGAGAACTCTCCTTTCCGCGAATCACTCGTCATCGTCTCCCAATCCCGTCACGTTCGCAGTCACGAATAATTTGCCGATATTTCAAACGAATAATAAATACATAGAAAAGGATAATTATCAAATCGAGAACAAGAGCAAGTTGAGTTTGCCGCCCGAGACGGAAAGGATAAGGATAAAATCTCCGGAGAAGAGTTTGTCGAACGACAAGTTGTGCGAGAAAAATGGTGCGAGACTCAGGTTGTCACAGGAGGAGGGTTTGTACGAGAGACGGAATCATAGGGTTCAACAAAACGAACGTTTGTGTTTGTCGTCGGAACGTTTGAATCATCATCATCATCAGCATTTCGGGGGAGACGGGCGCGAGGATAGGAAATATCATTCGATATTTCTCAACGAGACGACGCCGAAAAGTTTCATCGACTCGGATTTGATCGATTCGAAAGAGAAAAGTTCGAGTTCGAGCAATTTTAAAAACGATCACGTGAGAGAACGTTCGTTTCGATCACAGGAAAATTTAAATTTCAAACATCATCAGCAGCAGCAACAGTCGAAGAGTAAAAATTCACCGACGTTTCAAGAGCAAAAGGAAAAATTTTTACAAGAGATAAAAGACAAAACGAACGGAACGATAAACGAGACGAAACATTTTAAAAACGTTAAAAACGATTCCGACAAGTGCCAGAAGAGTCCCATATTGAGGGATATAAAAGACAAGAAAACCGGGAGCGTTCTACCCAAAAGAAATGTAAATAATTTTGCAGGAGGGAAAAACATACCGGAAAATTTCAGTCCGGGACCGCAATTGGTACCGGAAAGGGATTTGAATAATTCGGGACTTCCGCCTCATCAGAGTCTCATCGGAGACGTTGATTTTTTCGTAAGTTCCCAATGCGGAGGATCATCGGGTAACTTCAATGGGAAAATCGATGGTGGTGGTAATAGTGTCGTCGACGTGAAACGGGAAGAATATTTCAATACGTCGACGGGAGATTCGTCGACGGATTCGGTAAACGAATTAAACGACGACCGTACCGAAGATGGAAGTTTTCAACAGGACCTGAATTCTTCGCACAGGACCAGTAATGACGTCATGTGCAACGGAAGGTTGGATACGAAGCTTGAAAGTCAAAACAGGTGTCGAGTGGAATCGCAACACGAAAATAATTACGAAAACGTAGAAGTTCAATCGCCACCGAAATCCTCGCAAAACTACGAAAATGAAGTCCGGGAAAAAATGTTGTACCTTAAAAAGGATTCGAGCAAAAGAGAGGACGAGAGTTACAACGTCGTTTCGTCGAAGGATTCGGCCGTGGATTTGGTGAAACCGGACGAAAGCGTCATACTCGTTCCGTCGGATTTCGAAAACACGAATCAGAAAAATTTGATAGTGAAACCTCTGAGTACGAACGTCGCGAGAACGTTGAATTCGAACGGTGGTGCGAGACACTCGTCGAAAAACAGTTCGAAAAATTATTCCGCCGCGAGAACGACCGGAGGAGTAGGAGTAGGAGGAGGTGGAGAAGGAAGTTCGCCCGATAAGAGTTCGGTGGTTTATTGCGAGGGGAATTTTCAGGGGAAACAATCGGAAGGAAATCCTTTAATAAAAGACGGTGGTGGAAAACAACTCGTTGGAGCGATGGCTTCGAGTAACAAAAGCGGAGGTGGTGGTGGTGGTGGCAGCGGTGGCGGAGTCGTACCACAAATCAACAAACAGTTGAAAAGCATTTGCGGAAGTAAAGTCGTGTCATCATCCAGGCAAGGAAACGGAATGTCAAGCAGTGCAACTTCTTCTTCGGGGTCAAGAGGTCAAAGATTACCGCACAGGCATGTGAGCGAACAGGAATTGTTGTTACTGCAGGTGAGTCGAAGGACAAATTTTTTTCTTGTTTTTCTAAAATAAATTTCGACGATTACACAACGTTAAAACATAAAATTTAACAATTATTATTATTATTATTATTATTATTTATTTTGTCATATTGCAGAGACGACAAGACGCTGGAAGTTCAAGCGACGAAACTCGGTCATCGGGTCACGCGTCGATGTCGGACACGTTGAGCAGTTCGCCTGGTCTCACGGAGAGGCATCAACATTTCAGATCTCCATTGAATTCCGTGCCGGAGGATGACAAGTTGAGCGCTTGTTTGTCACCCATTCAAAGCCTACCCCAAAATCCATGTCAACCACCTCAAGGTCTAGCGAAAGCAAGAGGGAAAACTCAACAGAGCAGAAACAGACATCGAGCCACTCCCGCTAAGGCAAGTCACAGAATAAGTTTCTGGAAAGAAAAAAATCATTATTAGTATTATTATTATTATTATTATTATTATTATTATTATTATTATTATCGTTTTCAGTTGGTGCCATCCGGATCTGGTTTGGAGGATATTAAATTAGCGATTCAACAATTGACGTTAAAATCTGGTGGATATTCAACTTCGACGTATTCGAGTCAGTCGGGAAGCGAATCGAGCGAACCCGCCGTACGAAGGTTGATGAGACATTCCTCGCTGGAAACGATCAACACGAACGTGACGACTGCCGACGAATTCATGTGGGTGGATTCTCATAACAGGTACCTGTTTTTTCTTTTTTTTTTTTTCCATTTGATCACGTGATTCGATAAACATAACTCGATCGATATCGATTTCGATTTTGCAGACTCGTAGAAGTTCAGCAACTTCCTTGGTCGAATCATTGCGTGTACAGAGTCCTTGCGAGCGGGAGAACAAAAGATATTTGCCAAAGGGTTTCAATGGAAACGATACCTAGACTGTCATACCTTTTGCAACGTGCTCTAGTTCGTATAGCTAGAGAAGCTCAACGATTGTCAAAGAATTTGGGTTTTTGTTCGAAGCAAGAAATATTCAGCGCTTTAAGAATAACTCTTTGTCCGTCACTTTCGGATTCTTGCACGAAGGTGTGTGACAGTTGCACGTGCGGCGGTCGAATTGAAATTCTTTTCTTTTAATTACATACTTATTCAATTTAATCGTTGTAATTGAATTTCAGGCTTGTTTAAGATCCGCCGCCATGTTTGCCGTATCCGGAGATCAAATGAGACAGAGCAAATCCAACAGAGCCGGTTTACAACTTTCCGTGGGTCGTTTTCACAGGTGGATGGCGGATGTTAGAATAGCAAAGTTCATACACGAGTAAGTCATTTTAAAAATGGATAATTTATAATAAAATTTACATTATCGAAAAAAAAAAAAAAAAAAAAAAAATGGATGATTTAATTTGTTGCAGATACGCAGCCGTGTATTTCACGGCGGGTTTGGAAAATCTCCTCGAAGAACTCGTAATACAGTGCATGCCCAACGACAACGAAACCATGTTGACGTCGACGGTTTTGGAACACGCGATTGCCAACAATGGTGATTTATGGGGTCTCCTTCAGCCGTATGCTCATTTAAACGCAGGAAGAGTCGCTTCGGGTCAGTAGACCGATTTGCACGCGAATCTAATTGATATTCACCGTGCGTGCGTGCGTGCGTGCGTGCGTGCGTGCGTGTGTGTGCAAAACGATAAATGATGAATAAAAAAAATTTATTTCTCTCTCTCCGATAGGTGCTCTCGCCATGCCTCGTTGGGATTCCATGTCTTCCGTTAGCACGGATTCGACTCACACGTCTTCGAAAAATTCAAATAAATCCTTGCAACAGTCACTGGTTACCACGTGCGTCGGATCCACCGATCAACTCCGACAATTGGTCAACAAAATCACGGCTCTTCAACTTCACCGTCAGGTCATCAGTTGGAGTTCGACCGCCATAAACACTTTGTTTTATTTCATGAGGTGTTCTCAGGTAAGTCGCCCGACGTTTTCTCTCTCTCACTTCCTCTCTCTCTCTCTCTCTCTCTCGTCCTCTCTCTCTCTCGTCCTCTCTCTCTCTCTTCCTCTTCCTCTCTTCCTTTTCTTCTTCCTCTTCCTCTCTTCCTATTCTTCTTCCTCTCTCTCTCTTCCTCTTTCTCTTCTCTTCTTCTTCCTCTTCTTCCCCTTCCTCTACCCTCTTCCTCTCTTCCTCTTCTTCCTCTTCTTCTTCCTCTTCCTCTCTTCCTGATCCTCTCTTCCTCTTCATCTTCCTCTCTTCCTCTTCCCTCTTCCTCTCTCCTCAATTTTGATTCACTGAATTAACGTGGTTTCTCTTTTTCAGCTGGAACACGGAGATCACCAAATACAAGAATTAGTATACGAAAGAACCTACGTCGTTTTACCGCCTTTGGTGGAATGGGTGAGAGTGAGCAGTGCGCACGCCGAACACAGGCATTCGGCAGTCATAGATCAGGACGACGTCATGCAAGCTGCGAGGTTACTTTTACCCGGAGTCGATTGTCCCGTCAGACAATTGGGGTAAATATTTTTAGTTTTGTATTTTGCCGACACTGTTAAATTTCGACCGAGGAAGAATCATACGAGTACAAAAAAAATTGCTTACAGGCAAGAAGAAGGAGGCTACGAATCGGATAACGCGCGAAAAGTCAAAATCGAAGCAGCTTTTAAACTTTTAACGAGTGGAAGAGCCGAACTTATACCTCATGCGATTTCACTGTTACCAACTTCAAAGGTATTATTAATTAAATGTACCATTTGTCGATCCGTGCGTTGAACCGTTGAAAAAATTTTCTTTTTTCTTTTTTCCATCGGTAGATAAATTGCGTGAACGAATCCGGTTTGACGGCTTTGATGTTGAGTTGCTGTCGCGGTGACGTCGCAGCCGTCAAGTGCCTTTTGGATGCAGGAGCCGATCCGAATGTAGAAACTCCAGGATTGCCACACGTCGAAACGCAATATTGGACGGCTTTGTGTTACACAGCTTTGCAGGTACGATTTCATACGAGTCATCATATCGATCGTAAAAGTTACCATTAATACGACGGCACTTGTTTTTCCTTGCAGGGAAACGTAACTCTCGCGAGACTTTTGTTGGAGAGAGGTGCTCACGTCGAGGGTGGAGTCAAACCGTCCGAAGATAGATGCACTTTAACTCCTTTGCAGTTGGCAGCAGCGAGCAACAACACGGAAATGGTATCTCTTCTCTTGGCTCACGGAGGAAATGCGTGTCTTTCTACTTTGCACAAAGTAAATTTACTTTTTCCGTCGTTTCCGTTTCCGCTTGTTTCGATTTTAAAAAATTTTCTTTTTTTTTTTCCTCTTCTTAGGATTCCTTGTGTTATTCCGGTGCTGCTCAAAAAGGAAGTCCTTGTCCCATAGCCGTTGCAGCCGCACACGGTCAAAGAGCCACGCTTCACAAACTTCTCTCTCATCCCCTGTCGCCTCATTCAAAGGAAGTTCTTTCTTTGGAAGAAATTCTCGCGGAAGGATCGACTCAAGAAAGGCCCGCCGCGTCTCATAAAACTCAGGTAAAAAAAAAAGTCTGGAGTTGAAAAACGATCCCACGGGAACTCCGCGCGTCACTGCTAAAATGTCACGGATGTTGATGGAATCTTCTTTTCGTATCCTTTCAGATAAAAGCCTTGCAAGAAGCTATATATCACAGTTCGGAGAGTGGACACTTGGACATCACTTTAGATTTAAGACAACTCGGCGTGACGTGGACGCTACACTGCTGGATGACGAGTCTTTCAACGGCGACGGATTTACATTTGGATTCCGTCATGGATAATCTTCTACAAGATTTTCTATCCGCTTGGCCCGACGATTACTGTTCTCAATTCGTCGACGAATGTCTTCCGCTCTTGTTCAACATATTCCGATACACGAAGGTATGATCCGACGACGGCACCACACTCGCTCGGTCACTCGCGAAGAAGACTTGGAGACAATCTTTTTGTTGTTGCAGAAAGAGGGAACGACTCTTCTTTTGGCCGATATATTTTCAACGTGTTACGGATGGGAAGAAATGACGGCGATTGAAAGCGCGACGTCGACTCCGACGGCGAGAATCGATCCGAAATTCGTCAACAATCCAGAACTTTCCGACGTGCAATTTCGAGTCGAAGGAAAAGTACTTTACGCTCATAAAATTGTTTTGGTGACGTCGAGCCCGAGATTTAAAAACATGTTGAGTTCGAAACTGTGCGAAGGAAGTCCGCCGGTCGTTCAGATAAACGATATCCGTTACAACATATTCCAGGTAGGCCGTGGCTGTTGTTGCTGTTGCAAGAGGAGGTAAAAATGGTTTCCTTATTTTCACTCGTTTCCGTTTTCCAGTTGGTCATGCAATATTTGTACGAGGGAGGTACGGAAAGTTTGGTCGTTTCCGAATTCGACGTTTTGGAATTGATGGCGGCGGCAAATTTTTTTCAATTGGACGGTTTGTTGAAGTATACGGAAGCGAGAGCGGCTGCCATGGTCGATTTGGACAACATCGTTTCCATGTACATCCATGCGAAAGTGTACAACGCCGTACAACTTTTGGAACACTGTCAGGGTTTCCTCCTTCAAAACATGGTCGCTCTTCTCACTTACGACGATTCCGTGAAACGTCTCCTCTTCGGCAAGAAAATCCACAGTCACGACGTTTTGGGCGGTTTGATGTCGACTTTGCAAACGAGAATAAAGACGAGAAACAAGAGGCCGAAACCTATCGTGTAAAAAGAAAAAAAACACATTGTTGCCAATTTTACAAAAAAAAAAAAAAAAAAAAAAAAAAAAAGAAGATGGAAGAGAGTAACGACGGAAAAGCGGGTTTTTTTTTTATTCCTACAGGAATTTTTCTGTCGTTGTTGTTGTTGCGTCTTCCGAAATAAATTTTAAAAAATAACGGTAACCGGAAAATTTACGAATTTTGTTTGTTCGATCGCCGGTTGTTGCTGTTGTTGTTAACACGACAATAAAACTACCTCAAAATTACAAACGTCTTCCTCTCGTCCATTTTTTTTTTTTTTTTTCTTTCCATTTCCTTATTCGTGCCTTAACAGTATTCAGAATTCAAAGGTTCCCCCCCCCTCGTTGGGTTTTCTTTTCTTTTCCTTTTTTAATTATTATTATTATTATAATCTCAGCATTCCGTGTTAATATAAAATGAAAAAGAAAAACGTATACAGACTGCATTTCGTGCCTTTTCGCGCGCGCGCACACACACACAAACGTCCGAGATGAAATTTTTGTTCATTCCAGGGTTTACAAGTGCCTTAACGTAATAATAATAATAATAATTATAAATGATAATGATGATAATAATTTTTTTTTTTTTAACTTCGTCTTTCATTATTTATTCTGATTGTTGTTGATGATGATAATGATGAATTTTTCTATTTTTTTTTTTTTTTACTCCTCGCGTGTTTTATGTACATATAAATATATATATATATATAAATAAAATAAGAATGCTGACACGATTGATTGATTGATTGATTGATTCTGCAAATTTTTTTCCATTCCATTCCTTTCCTTTTTTTCCATTCCTTTGAATAATTATGACGACGGACGACGGACGATGACGCATCACTTTTTTCTTGATTATAAAAGATCACACGCGCACGCACTCGCGTATACATATGTATAAATAAATTTATTAATTTAAAATGTGTATTTATTATTATTATTATTATTATCATCATTATTATTATTGTTGTTTATACGTTAGTCGCGTGATGTTGATTTAAAAAAAAAAAAATTTATTATTATTATTATTATTATTAATTGAAATATTATTTTTATTATATTTATAATTTTTAAAAAATAAAATTTTCCCGCCTTTTTTTTTAAAAATCAAAATATCCTTTTCCTGTTTTTTTTTGGGTGGGAAAAAGGGGAAGGAAATGGTTTTTACAATGAGAGGAGAAGGGAAAATCGAAACGATGATTTCCGGTTCCTCCCACCGATGATGTTCCACGTTATTTAAATATTATTTATAAAAAAAAACAGCAACTTTTCCACTGTCACGTGACTTCGTTACTCGTGACGTCATCGTTGTGTTTTTTTTCCTTTGATTCTTTCTCTATCTCTCTCATCGTTTCTAACGATTATTAATTTTCCAACGGTTTTGTACGTTCTAAAATTCCAAAACGTTTCTTTCCTTTTTTTTCTCTCCATTTATAACTGTTACATTTGTCAAAGGAATGCCAAAGGAAAAAATTGTCACCCTTTTATTAAATAAGAACCAATTCAACATTTTCGAGGTATGTTAACCTTTTTTTTTTTGCCCCTTTACAAAATTCCTTTTCGTTTTGTTTCTCTCTCTCTCTCTCTTCCTCTTTTCCTCTCTTTCTTTCTCTCTTTCCTTCGTTTCTTCTTTCCTAATTTAACCGCAAATTTTGAAATTTTCCAAGTGTTTCTTAAGCATCATCATCATCATCATCATCATTCATTCATCATTTATTATTACATTTCTTTCGTTCAAGAGTTTTCACGTACGTCGGTTGGTTTGTTGGTTGGTTGTTCGGTTGTTTGGTAATTTTAAAGAAAAAATTTTCCAGGTCAGAGAAACTCTTGGAAATGAAATAATAATCATCTTCATTTCGTTCGCGTAACGTTCCACGAAGGAATGAGAGAGGAGGGGAGAAGGAGGGGAGTATGAAAAAAGAAAATTCAATTTTTAACTATGACAAACTTTTCTTTTTCCCTTTTTTTTTTTTTTTTCCACGAATGACCTTTGGAGAAGTCTTGGAGTGTATTCAAATGCCTGGAATGATTTTAAAATTGAAAACGCGATTCTCCCTCTCTCTCTTTCTCTGTATTCTTTTCTTTGTCGTTCCTTTTCTCTTTCTTCCTTTTTGTACTTTTTTCTTGCCATTTCTTCTCCCTCTCTTTCTCTCTCTTCTTAGTCATTCCTCGTGTTTCTCTCTCTGTCTTTGTATTTCTTTCTTGTTATTCCTTCTTTCTCTCTTTTTTCTTTGTATTTCTTTCTTGACCTTTTTTTCCTTTGTTATTCCTACTCCCTGTTTCTCTCTCTCCCTTTTCGTACTCCTTTCCTTGTCATTCTTTCTCTCTATCTCTTTGTATTTCTTCCTTTGCCATTCCTTCTCTCCTTCTTTTTGTGTTTCTTTTTGTGTCATTCCTTCTCTCTCTCTCTCTCTTTCTCTTTGTATTTTTTTTTTGTTTGTCATTCCTCTCTAAATATTCCACGAACCGTTTCCTATCAAATACAACATGATCGAAAACATTTTTTTTTATAACGAACATAATCGAGACTTCGACCACCGAGACTCTATCTGACTCATAGTCGTAAATAAAATTCAAAAAAAGGCGGGTGGGGGGGGAAACCGTAAAAGAGGAAAAAAACGTTTTTAAAAAAAAAAAAGTAAAACAACAACAAAAAAAAAGAAAATTTTTTTTTCTTTTCCACAACATTCGATTTCTTATTTCTAGTCCATAATGGAGTTGTAAACAAAAAAAAAAAAAAAAAAATTACTAGAATGAAAATTTAAACCCTTCGGGTTTCTTCCATATAATAAATTGGATATTCGGTCTTGCCCTTAACCCTTACCCCTCCCTCTACCTCCTCCCACTTCTCCCCCCCCATTTTCCTTTTATTATAAGAAATTACGCCATAGTTTTCACTTAACAATAATGATAATAAACGGGATATTTTCAAACCTCCAGGTTTTCCAATTTTTATTTTTATTTTATCTTATTCTTTCCCTTTTCCATCTCTCTTTCTCTCACTCGGTTTCTGTTTTTCTTTATTTCCCCCTTTCCTCTCTTAAATCATTGAGAAAAAAGAAAAAAAAAGTTTTTGTTGTTTCTTCGTCGTCTGCTTTTAAAAAAAAAACAAATTAACGGATCGATATCGATTTTTTTTACTCCCGCGAATACCTGAATCCCGCCCCCGCCCTCCCCGTTTCCGCCTTATTTTTCCCGCCTTTTTTTTTTTTTTTGGTAATTTTAAATTTAATTTTAATTTTCTCGGATACGAGGAGGAGGGGGAGGAGAAGGAGGAGGAGATTTTTGCGAATATATAGAATTTTCCTTTTAGTTAAATTCCAAGATGTTATTTATTGTCGCCGCAAAAAAGGTTAGCGGTGAGAAAAGACGAAGAATTGCGGTTTTCATTACGACAACCGGAAATGCTACATTGAAAAACCTTTGAAATACATTTAATAATAAGAATTTAAACGACAAAAAAAAAATTTCCCCCTCCCTCTCCCCTTCCCCCTCGTTTTCTCTATCTAATAAATTCTCTAAAAAATTTATTATACGGCGTTAAAAAAAAAAAAAAAACAATAACAATAATAATAATACTAATAAGGGTAGTGATCGAATTGGAAAAATGTCATCATCATCATCATCATCAAAAATTATTATTATTATTATTACTTTTTTACGTCAGACGACCGCAGAGTTACACGGAGTTGTGGTGGAAGGGTAAGGCGTCAAAGAGTGTCAAAAAAAAAGAGAGAGAGAGAAAGAAAATAAAAAAACCTTCCCTCCCTTTCCCCCCCCGGAAAAAAAACGAAACAAACAAACAAACGTGCAAACGATTCCACACACGTACGAATACTGTCAAAAATATTTAAAATAACGTTTAATTGAATTTTTTTTATCATTTGATTTATCTCCCATCGACCCAAAACCAATATTATTATTATTATTATTATTTGACTACAGGAAATCGTAAACTGGAATTTCGAATTATTATTATTATCATCATCATCATCATCATCAGTAGCGTTTTGCGTCCACCTAACCAATGATCAAATAAAATAAAAAAAAATAAAAGAAAAATGGCGCCAAAAATTTGAATTTTATATAAATATGTCGGGTGACGTCATCAGGTACAGGAAAATTTTAAATGTTTAAAAAAAAAACAGGAAAAGGTTGGTTCTTTTTTATCAAATCATCATCATCATCATCATCTTCTCTATCTCCAGCATCATCATCATCATCATCTTCTCTATCTCCAGCATCATCATCACCATCTTCTTCTCTATCTCCAGTATCATCATCATCATCATCATCATCTTTTCTATCTCCAGTATCATCATCATCATCTTTTCTATCTCCAGCATCATCATCATCTTCTCTATCTCCAGCATCATCATCATCATCATTATCATTATTATTATTATTATTTACGTTTCAATTTTGGTTCCACGACATGTTTCATGTTCTCCTTGTCCTTTTTCTCCAGATCTATTTGATTTCTAAGTGTTTCCAAGATTTTTCTTCTTCATAACCTTAACCACTATCCAGAAATCCCACATCAATGCCTGTAGGTACCCCCGAGTCCATCTCACTCAATGGGAAGGAAAAACTAAACCTTACTGTCAACAACATGTGTGGAGTAATCAGGTTTTGAAGGAGTCCCTCCAATTCAGGTTCACAAAACAAAACTTTATTCCGTTTCTTTCTTTTCCCTTGTTCTCTTTTCTGCTCTTACATACAATTAACGAATTTTCATGACTCCATATTACCATCCTTATTTAATATGAACAAACAATAGATCGAACAACCGACAATCATTCCGAACAAACGCGAAATCGTAATTTTTTAAACAAAAAAAAAAAAAAAAATTCGTTTGTCCCATTTTGAATTTAACGGTTTTTTAAACGATTAAGAAAAAATTTTCTTTTTTGTAAAATATATAAAATGATATTACTCACCTATTATAATCAAATGCTCTGTAGGATCTTCTAATAATGATTTCATGACGTTTTCTTTTTCTTTTTTTTCAATTATTCCAATGGATTCCGTTTAAACCTGAAATTATTCGTGCATAATTAAAAATTTTGAATAAACCTAATCACCGTACAGGTATAAAGTACGTAAAATTAAGAAAATTTCGATATGTAACACGTGACTAAATTAACAAACAAAAAAATAATTAATAAAATAAATTTGATGTAAACGGTCGCCGCCATTGTTATTATCATCATAACGCGTGAATTTTTTTTTTTTTAGTTTCGTCTGCACATATCCGGTTAATTATATGATACGCGTTCGAACGAGTAAAAATTTTTTACGGGAGGGAAACAGAGAGAGAGAGAGAGAGAAAAAGGAAATCGTGGAAGGAGACGGAAAAAAAAACAAAATGTCGGAAATTTTCCCAGCCGCGGTTAACAAACAGAAAAAAAAAAAAAAACGATTTACATAAAATGTCGCGGAATTAAAATAAATTTTTTTCTGCTTTTTTTTTTAATTTATAAGTCGATAAATGGAAAGCTTTTTTTCCGATTTGATTTCTGGAAAAACTTAATAATAATAATAATAATAATCAGAGGAGTAATAAAAAAATAAAATTTTTTTTTAATTTTAACTTTTTTTTTTTCGGTTGTTTTCCAAACAAACACCCTGTTTCCTCTTACTGTTTGTTTGTTTGTTTTTATCACTTTTTCATTTCCTTTATGAATTCAATAATAGTAATAATAATAATAATAATAATAATAATAATAACATTTGAAATCGTGCGTCACGAAACGTGTAAACAATGTGACATTTGAATTCACAAATAACACATATATATTATCAATAACTGACGGGACTGAATTTTTTTTTTTTCGAATTTGTTTGTTTTTCATTCCCCCTCCCTTCCTCCCTCTTCCCCCCCTCATCATCAACGGTCATTCAAACGTAAACATTTTTTAAAAAAAAATTTTTGACAACAAGAGAAGGAAAAAAAACGAAAAAAAAGGACGGAAAATTATAAGAAAATTCCTTGAATCGATATATATATATATGGGGGAAGGGGGAGTGGGGGGAAAGATAAGACAACTTTTTCAATAAACGTGGTGTCAATAAATTTATCTCCTACCACTTTTCATCATCATTAGTTTCCGTTTCCGCCTTTTTTATTAATTATTATTATCGTTTGTCTCTTTGAGGTTTTCTTTTTTAATAACAAAACAAAATATTTTGAATTGTTACGCCATTTTCGCGAGAGAAAAGAAAAGAAAAAAAAAGAGGATGAAGATAAAAGGTAATAACGAAAGTATAAAAGAGTGAGAGAGAGAGAGAGAGAAATATTAAACTAATACAATTGGGGGAAAAGTTATTAAGTTGGAAAAACTTTAATGGAGTGGAAAAAGCAAAAAAAAAAAAAAAAAAAACGATTCGCAATTAACTCCTTTTATATAAACTATCATTTTCTTTTATATATTTATCGGACTTGGACGAACGCGCACGGGGAAGAGGGAGCCGGGGGGAACCTAAGGAGGGGGTGAAGGAGTGAATAAACTCCAATAATTTTTTCCCCATCGTTTTTTTTTTTTTTTTTTTTTAAATAAAATTTAAATACGAACTCGACTGTCTGTCTGTCTGTCGGTCGGTCACTACATCTCGTTTGAAATTTGGCAACGTCGTGCGACACACCGCGACGGTTATAAAAGCGGAAATGGAGAGGAGGAGGGGGAAAATTGCAATTCAAATCCGGTGCGGATAAAAAATCAACAAAGTTTGCGTTATAAAATTCGCGGTTTTTCGAAACGATCGTGGAATTAGAATCCGATACCGATGTGCGTTGCTCCTTTCGCCCCGCCCCTTCCCCTCTCCTCCCTTATTCCGCTTTTCGTGTAATTAGAAAAATATTTAAAAATTTATAATAGAAAACGGTTATAATTGTGGCGCGCGTATGTTTTTATCATCGTGAAAATTGTGAAAAGAGAGAGAGAGATAGAGACAGGGGGGAAATGAATGAATGAGTGGGAAAATGTTTTGATTTGGCGGGGGGGGAGGAAAGTATTCAGGGTGAAAAAGATAAAAAGTTTAAAAGGAAATTAAAAACGGAAGTCACGTTGACATGAAAATATATGATACGTGAGAAACGCATGAACGATAATAAAATGAATGTAAAAAAAAAATTTTTTTTTTTATTTTTCCGGAAAATTTTTTTCTTTTTTCTTTTTGTTGCCTCTAAACCTTCCATTAAATTTTCATCAACATCAAAAAAAAAAAAAAAATGGTTGAATTTTCATCTGTGACGACACAATAAACAACAAATAAATAATTTTTTTTTTTTTAATTTAAATCGTAAACGTGGAAAGAAAAACTAGGTGGAAAAGGGATGAAAGGGAAGGGAGGGGATGGGGGTAAGGAACTGAGGAGGGCAGTTAAGACAGTTTGAAAGAATCTCGTGGTTTCATATACACATACACGCAAGCGGATATTTTTGATGACGTCGGTTGTAAGAAACTACAAAATATTATTATTATTACTACGTTTTCATTGTGAATTTTGCTTTATGCTCCGGTTGTTCGCACCCCCCTCCCAAAAAAAAATGAATAAATTTGAATTTTCCGCCCCCCCACTTTACAAAAAAAAAAAAAAAAAGAAAAAATTGACCGCCATTTTAAATTTTGTATATTATTTATCATTGTCAAATAAGAAAATAAAACATCGAAAAAATTTTCCTATTTTTTCGCGTTTCTCTCTCTCTCTCACTTATATTTTTTTAACTTTGTTCTCTCTCTTTCTCTCTCTCATTCTCTCTCTCACACACACACACACACCCACACAAACACATATTTTTTTGACTTTGTTCTCTCTCTCTCTCTTTCTCTTACATTATTTGTCTTTAATTTTTCTCATTCTCCATTTTTCTCTTACTTTTTTTTGATTTTACACACACTTTCTCTCTCTCCCTCTTTATCTTATTTTTTTTACTTTTCTTTCTCTCTCTCTTTTTTTATTACATTATTTACTTTTAATCTTTCTCTTTCTCTCCTTCTCATTTTTTTTTTTTTTACTTTCTCTCTCTCGTTCTCTTTTTTTCTCTAATTTTTTTGACTTTACTCCCTCTCTCCTTTTTTCTCTCTTTTTCTCTCTCATTCTCTTTTTCCCTCTTTCTCTTTTTCCCCCATTCCCTTTTTTTCTCATAATTTTTTGACTTTACTCCTTCTTTCTCTCGTTTTCTCTGTTTCTTTTTCTTATTTTTTTGACTTTTCTTCCTCTCCCTCTCTCTCTCTTTCTCTCTCCTTATTTCATCATTTTTTTAATTTTTCAATTTTAATTATTATTATTATTATTATCGTACGAAAATTTTTCCGCACATAAATTTAATTTCAATTTTTTCAAAAAAAATTTTTTTTTTTTCCTTCTATAAATTTTCATAATTTTCTCATTTTTTTTTCCTGCGGAGGGGGGAGGGAGAGAGGGAGGGAAAAGCGAGAAAACGGCACAAGATTTTCCGATTCTTCACACGTGAATAATTACCGTTTGGGTGAAGGAGACGGGGGGAGTGGTGGCGGCGGCGGCGGTGATATAAATAAAAAAATTTATTTAAAATTAAAAGATTCCCTCACGACGATTTCCCGTTTTCTCGATTAAAAAAATTAATGTTTAGCTTACGTACCTGAATTGAAAATTTTTTTTTTGGACCCTCCAGCATCAGCATCAGCAACCCGTCTTCCAACTTCGAATGATTTTTCTTCCTTTCTTCCTTCCTCCCCATTTCGATTCATTTATTGCTGTCGTCGTTTTTTTCTTTTTTTCCTTTTTTTTTTATTTATTTTAAAACTCGACTAAAACCTTTTTCCTGTTGGTAAATAAATAAATAAATAAAAAACAACCGCAAATTTTTTTTAAAAAAAAAAAATTTTCAAATTTTATTTTTCTAATAATTTTTTATTTTTCAATTTCGGCATAAATCAAATTGTTACGAATAATAAATTTTCATTTAAAGAAAACTGTAAAAGAATGAAAGAAAGAAAGAAAAGCGAGAAGGGAAAGAAAAAGTACAAGAAGAAGAAGAGGAAGAAGTGGAAAAAGAGGAAGAAGTAAATAAGAGTGGAAAAAAAAGAATGAAAAACCTTTAAAATTTATAATTATAATAATTATTATTATTATTACGAAACATTTGCGAAGGAGTAACAAAAAACAACATAACCGAAGAAACAACAGCAACAACAACAACAGCGGATTGATTAAACTAAAATATTTATAACTTACCACACACCGACGTCTTTGTGAAAAACCAACCAAAAATTCGAATAATAAATTTTATTAAATAATTGTTTTTTAGAATTTAATCGTTTTTTGTGTGTGGGAGGGAGTGCGCGTGAGTTTTTTCCCACCCCACCCCACGCCCCCTGTAATTAGAAACGTTCTAGAAAATTCTAACCAAAACCTAAACTCATCCTTTTTTTCCCCCGAATTTTGTGATCTTGGTGGCGATGGTGGCTCGCTCAAACGTTCAATCACCAAATTAAATTTCTTTTTCTGTTGTTGACCGAAAAATCGAGAACACGTGGATGAAAATGTTACCGAGTAAAACAAACAGAATGGAAACAAAAATAGAACAAACCGTACAACCGAACAACCAAACAACCATTTCCCCATACGTACGATTCCATTTAAAAAGTAAATACGAAACGAGAGTAGGAAAATAAAAGGCTCGGTTTTTGAAACAACAGCAAAAAGTTTTTTTTTTTTTTAAATTTGTTTAAGTTGGCAACTTTTGTTATCATTTTCCCCCTCCCCTTTCCTCCCCTCTCTCTCTATCTCTATCTTTCTCTCTCTCAATTCTACGATTTAAAAAATTTTTACAAGTTGGTACACACACACACGCGACCTTCTTTCATCAGGTATGAATAAGGTTTACGTTTATACTCTACGAATAAATATCATTATTAGTATTATTATTATTTCATTATTTAAACATTTTCCGAGTTGATGGATTATTTAAAACGTTCGTTTTTTTTTTTTTTTTGTTCTTTCGTATACGTTCGCATTTACATATTCATAACGTTTTTTTTTTTTTTTTTTGCTAACGTTAATAATTTCCTTTGGCTCATTTGCAAATTTTCCTTTTTTTTGCTTTTATTAACCTTTTCGACGGATCTAATTATTTACTATTATTATTATTATTTTTATTCGCACACAAAATTTTACGAGTTTTTTGTTGTTTTTTTTTTTTTTTTTAGCTATCCTTTAGAGTTCGAATACACACGAAAAGGGAAAAGAGAAAGAGGAAAAAAGTTAGAGAGAGAGGCGAGGAAGAGACCGAGAGAGAGAGAGAGAGAGAGAGAGAGATGTTTATGGTTTCCCTTCAAAAAAAAAAAGGAAAGAGAAAGAAAGATCGAGAGTAAGATAGAAAGAGAGAAGGGAAAAAAATAGAAACAGAGAAGAGAGAGAAAAAAAAGAAATAAAGAGAGAGAACAGAAAAAAATAGAGAGTGAGCCGCGAGGGAGAGACTGAGGAAGAGAAGTATAAAAAGGCATAAAAAGAAAAAACGGTACAGAGAGAGAGAGAGAGAGAAACAATGAGAGAGAAAGATGAGGAAGAGACAAAGAGAGAGAAGGGGATAAAAGAAAAAAACAGAGAGAAAAAAAATCAGAAAGAGAAAAAAAGAGAGAATGAAGAATAGAGAGAAAGAGAGAGAGAGAAAAAAAAGAGAGAATGAAGAATAGAGAGAGAGAGAGAGAGAGAGAGTAAAAAAAAAAAAATCTAAAAACGCCTGATTTCAATCGTAGTATAAAAAACGTCACCCGTCTTATCATTATCATTATTATTATTTTGTATTAAGGCTGGAAAAGGTTGAGTAGAGGTAATAGTAATAGTAATAATGAAAGGAAAAAATTGATTAGCAGAAGAAAAAATTTAATAATTAAAAATCGTATGTATTATATGGGAGCGAGTAATACGTTAATGCCTTAAGAAATTAAGATCGAAGATAACTGATAAGAAAAAAAAAAATTTTCCAGATTAAATAATTTTTCTTTTGTTTTTGTTTTTCAACAACCAATAACAAACATTACGCTGATAACAACATTAAAAACAAAAACAAAAAAACTAAAATTACGTTTTTTTTTTTTTTTTACATACGTAATTATTTTAACCCCTTTTTCCATAGTATAATCTCAATGAAATCGATGAAAAAACTTTTCCCTTTTTCCCCCCCCCTCTCTCTCTCTCTCTTTTTTTTTCTGTTTGTTTGGAGAGAGAGAGAGAAAGAGAGAAAGCATAAACGAGGCCGCCGGGTAACGAACCCGACGGAAAAAAATAAAAAAAAAAGAAAATTTTTTTTCATTTCCTTTCGATTTCGTTTCGTCCACCCCCCCACCATTCCCTTTAACCCCTTCGAACCCTCCTCTTCTCCCCTCCCTCTCACGTTTCTCCACATTAACGTTTCGCCTTCTTTTTTTTTTTTCTCCCCTTTCATTTACTTTTCGTTCGATTTCCTCGCGAATTTTTCCGAAAATTTTCTCCCTCCTCCCGCTTTTCTTTTTTTCCTTTTCCTCTTCCTCCTTCCCTACATCCCGACAAAGCACATTAACCGACAATTAACCGAATTGTGGAATTTTTCACACCGACGATAAACCCCGACAGAGATTTTTTTTTTTTTTTTTTTTTTTTTTTTATAAAAGCGCACCTTGTTTAAAACTATTTCTTCTAAAACCACGACAAAAAAAATTTGTTCGAGTTGTAAAAAAAAAAATTTATATCGATAAACCGGAAAACTTTTCCGACCGTTTCCGGTTTGATAAACTCACGATAATAATAATAATAATTTCTTTTTTTTTAGTTTTACGAAAGAATTGTGATAACATTTGGAAAAAACGAACGTTTTTACAGGTGTGCCAACTCAATTTTTTTTTATTCATTCACGGAAATACTACGATAATAAAACCAACCATTTCCGGTTTTATTCGATTTTTTTTTTTTCTTTTGCAAAAAAATTATTAAATGAATCGTTATAAACAAAATGATTAGAAAGAAAAAAGAAAAAAAAAAGAAAAAAGTTTATCGGTTAGTTTGTTAGATTGTTTGTTTGTTTGTTTGTTCGACGACAGAGAGAGAAAGAGAGAGGGAGAGAGAGAAAACTTGAGGGAAAAAAAAAAGATACAACAAAAAGACAAATTAATTTAACTTTCGATTGAATCGTTTCAAAGGGAAATCATCAATCGGTTAAGTCAGCAATTTTTTCCTTTTTTTTTTCCTTTTTTCCTTTTTCGCGTAAATTTAATTTTTGTAATTTTTTTTTCAACGCGTTATTTTGTTTTCCTTTTTTTTTCTCTCTACCTTTGACTCGATATCAACAATTCAGCATAAAATAAAATCAAATTATTATTATTATTATTTTTCTTTTCACTCAGCACTTTTTTTTTTAAAAACTATTATTTATTTACTCGGAAGGAGGTATGAGGGAGGAGGGGAAAAATGTCGCGATGAATTACATACCGGATGTGAGCGAAAACTATTTCCGTTTTTATTTAAAAAAATAATAACAAAATGGCGATAACGGTTTTTTCCCAATCCAAAGAGTAACAATTACTTAGAAATCGGAAAACAAAACAAAAAAAAAACGGAAAACCTAAAAAAAAAGTAAATTAATTCGGTTGAATGGTTCGATTTCCGTTTTCCATTTTGTTTTTTTTCCGGTTTTCTTTTTTTTTCCTTTCTTTTTTCATTTGCTAATCGACTGTTATTTAAAAATAAAAATAAAAAAAACTTTTTAGTTTAGTTTTTTTAAAAAAAAAAAAAAAAAGTTTGCTGCCACGATTTAAAAAAAAAAAAAAAACTCCTTCATTCTCTACTTCCGGGAATCGATTCTCACGTTTCCGTTTCCGGTTGTTCAATTTTTTTTTTTTTCAAAATATATATAAAAATGAAAAAAAAAAAAAATTATGATCGATTGATTAATTAATTAAATTCATTAATAACAAAAAATAAAATAAAAAGTTTTAAAACAAAACAAAACTAATAATAATAATAATAATAATGATGATGATGATAATAATAATAATAATGATGATAATAATAAGAGTAATGATGATGAAAAACAAACGACGGAAGAGAGAAAGAAGGAACGACGGGAAAAACAAAATTAAATAAAAAATTTTTTTTTTTTTTATAAAAAAATAAGAAAAAAAACGTGGAAGAAGACAAAAAAAAAAAAAAATTACGCACGCATAGAAAAACTATCATCGTCTATATCCACGTTAAATTTTTAAAAAAAATTTCACGATGATATTTCCTAAAGGGAAATACGACAAACGATCATCTTTTATATACTCTATGAAATCTAATCTTAAAATGACAGTTTGTTAACTAACTCAAAGTTTAACGAATTTTCTTCTGCTTTTTTTTTTTTTTTCATTTTGTTCTCAAACGTTGGTTTTAACAAATCACCGCCAAATGGATCAAAACAAACGATGGAAATTCGAATCTGTTTCGACGAAGGAAATAAAGAAGGCGGTGGAAAAACGATTTTTTTTTTAATTAAAAAAATATAGAACCGCGCTTTTCTCTTTTTCATTCTCTCTCTTTTTGTCCTCTTCCGTTTCCCGCCAAAAAAAAACCTTCGGCAAATATTTCAACAACAACAACAACAACAAATAATAATAATGATAACATAACAACAAAAGATTTTAAAAATTTTTCTAATGAAAATAAATAAATAAAATGCCCGAAAGGAATTTAAAAAAAAAATTTTTTTTTTGTTTCTCAAACGAACGCCCGCTCGCGTTCGAACCGTTTTTCTGTTTTTTACTTGTACGTTTTCGAAACCTAAATTAAAATTATAAAAAAAAAATTTTTTTGTATTTTATTTTATTAATTACACGAACTCTCCTGCCTGTTAGCTAAAAAACGAAAACGAAATCGCGAGGAGGAGGGGGGAGGGGGAGGAGGAGGATGGAAAAAAAACATGAAGAATAAAAAAACAATAAATGAAAAAAAAAAAAAAAATAACTACTCGAGGAAAATTCCGTAGAGTACAAGAGAAGAGAGGGAGAAGGGGGAGAAAGAAGGAGGAGGTGGTGGTGGTGGTGGGGAAGAAGGTGGAGGGGATGAAAGAAGAAAAAAACAAAATGGTTTCTATATAGCTAACTCTCGATCATTCCATCAGGAATTTTTATTTTTTTTTTTTGCATTGTTTTGTTATTTAAACAATCTCTTAAAGTTAATTATAAATTAAAAAGGTTTTTTGCTTTCCTTACCCCCCATCCCCATTCCCATCCCCCCGCTCGTTCTCCCCACGAAAGAGAGAGAAAGAGGGGGAGAGAGAAATGTCGAAAATGAAAAAAAAAAAAAAAAATTCGCTTGAGAGAAAAGAAAATAAAACAGAAAAACAGGCATTTTTCCCTTTCCGGTTCCCTCCCCCTCTCTCTCACTCTCACCCCCCACCCCCCGATTTTTTTTACATTAAATAAAAAAATTATCATTTTATATTATAGATTGATTTTTAACCGGAAGTAACAAAAAGTTTTTTTTTTCTAAAAAGAAAATTTTTCAAACTTGAATTTTTATTTTAATTTCCTCTTGTTGTTCTACGTATCATATTACGAAACAAACAAACAAACAAACAAACAAAAAACAAACGCAAACAATTTTTTTCACTCCCCCGTATGTTTATTTATTTTCCGAAAACTTTTTTTCCCTCCTTCCCCTCCCCGCACTTTTTATTAATAAAGTTGTGCAAACAAAACAAAAAAAAAAAAAAAAAAAAAAAATTTTTTTGACAGAAAGAAAAAAAAAAGTGGGGGGAAGGAAGGAAGGGGGAGGGAGGGAGAGGTGGCGGGAAAACGTAACAGTTTAAATATTATTAAAAACAAAATGGCGGCAAAAATAACGTTTTTTCATTTTTTATTTAATTAAACGTCGGTTTAAAAATTAATAAACTTTAATAAAAGACGGTTCGCGGTTCGAACCGGAAGAAGAAAATAATCCTTTTTATCATTTCCTTTTTTTTTTTTACGTTGCGTGCGCGTTCTTATCGATAAATACGTTCGTGACGTCATATTTAACAAAATGAAAATGTTTTTGTGATGATGACGTCATATCGCAACGATATTTTAACACGTGATTAATATGTAAATACCCCCGCGCTCGCTCGCGTTATGATTAAGAGGGAGAGAAAGAGACTTAGGAGAAAATTCGTTTTTTCTACTACCACGTTTTTTCTATTTCCACGTCTTCCCTCCCTCCCCCCATCCCCATTTTGTTTTTTTTTTTCTTGAAACACGAAACTTAATTGAAAAAAATAAAACAACAAACAAACAACGATAAAATTAACCGTTGTTGATATTTAACGTGGGAGAAAGGGAGGAGGAGGGAGAGAGGGAGGGAGGGAAAAAATTAGATAATTTAATGTGCTTAATTTTTATCAGGGAGGAGAAGGGGGGAGGGGGGAGGAGGAACAAGGCGGTGAGAAATAATAGTAGAAAAAGGAAAAAAAAAAAAAAACATTTCGGATAACTCAATCATCCCTTAGTCATTAATCACTCAGACTTTAAATTGGTTTTTCTCTCTCTTTCCCACCCCTCCCCCGACGAAAAAAAAGGTTTTTTTATTCGAACCCAAATTTCGGAGTTAATAGGAAAAAAATAAAAAAGGAAAGAGAAAATTAGTAGTAGTTAGTACGAGGGAGAGAGAGGGAGGAGGGGAAAGTGGGGGTGGAAAACAATGAGGGAAAATAATTGCAAAGGTTTTTTTTGTTCTACTGCTCCGTTGTTGCATTGATTTGCAATCGACCAAAAAGGTTAACTGCCTACCGCCGCCACCGCCACCGCCACCACCACTACCATCAACCCCCCCCCGAACGACCGACCACCACATCATTCAACCACCTCGTATAAGTAATTACGTGGCGTGTAATTGAAGGTGGAGAAGAAATTAGAATTGTTTGTGACGTAGATTTATTTTAGCGGTTTTTTTTTTTTTTTTGTTTTAAATTTGGAAAATTGGTTTCCGTTGTGCGAACCAAAATTTGAACGGGCGGATTGAAAAAATAGACAGAGAAAGAGAGAGAGAGAGATAAAGAGAGAAACACTGAGAGGATTTTAAAGGGTGAGAAAGAGAAAGAGACACTAGGAAGACTTTATGTAGACTTCAAAGAGTGAGAGAGAAAGAGAGACAGAGAGACAAAAACACTAAGAGGACTTTAAAGTGAGAGAGACAAAGAGAGAGAGAGAGAGAGAGAAAGAGAGAGATAGAAAATAATAAAGAAAAAAAAAGTGTGCGAGTGTGGTTTAGGAGAAAAACAAAAAAAAAAAATCAAACGGAAATGAGTTCGAAATGAATTTGTGAAAAAAGAAAAGTACAAAACCGGAAACAAAAAAAAACTACAGAACCGGAAATGACGTTTTTTTCCCTCTCTTTTTTTTTTTTTTTTAAAACACTGAAAAATAAAAAATTATAATTAAGAGATTATTGTCAAGTTTGTTTTCTACGACAATAGGTTCAAAAAAACGACCACTTGAAACTTTTTCCTTTTAAAAAAAAAACCTGGAAAATTCTACTAGAATGTTCTAGAAAAGTTAAAGTGGATATTATTATACATATATATATATATGTTTTTAAAAAAAAAAAAATTTTTTTTTTTAAACATATCAGAAGCAACTTTGAAGATCACTTATAAAAAAAAAAAAAAATTCGTTAATTACGTTTCGAGTGAATTTTTCTTTTTCACTCATTCAATTCGTTAATTAAAAAAAAAAAAAAAAAAAATTAAAAAATACGGGAAAAACCGGAAACGGAAGTTCTTCGAGTTTACTTTCATACACTTTAACGTTTCATCAATACTACCAACCCACCCACCGTAAAAAAAAAAAAAAAAAACAAAACAAAACATCGTCGTCGTCGTCACCGTTACCCTCCATTCGTATCGTTTTTATAATAATTATACAGTGTTGCCAACATGAAAAATTTACGATTAAAAAAAAATGAATGCGAGATAATAAATAAATAAAATTTTAATGATTATTATTATTATTATTATTATTATTATTTTAATCGCATAAAAACATTCGTAAGAGAGAAAAAAAAAATGGAAATTTAAAAAATCAATTTATGACTCAATAAAAAAAAAATAATTTTTTTTTTTTAACGTTTAGCATTTAATCCCAGTTTCCGTGAGATATTTTATAGTTTGTGTGCGACGTTGCAAAAAAAAAAAAAAAATGTTCTAGAACGTCATCGAAATTACAAACGAACAAAAAAAAATTTAATTTAATTCGTGTCATTTCCTACCGAAAATAATAATAATAATAATAATAATAATAAAGATTTTTAGTCTGCTATATAAAAATTTAAACTTTATTACTCGAAATTTAATTTTTCTTATCATCGTACCTAACTAAACCTTCTCCGATTTCTTATCACTTCCGATAGCCTCCACCCCACCCCCCGCCGAGAAAAACTATCATTATCGACAACGATTTTGTCCACCTATTAAACCTAAACAAACGGGAAAAGTTATCGAGAAATGCACCCTGAGGGGAGAAAAGGAAATAGAGAATTGTGTGGTAGGGGCGGATTAGAAAGAGAGGGGGAGATAGAATCGGGAAGGGAGGGGAGGGGTGGAAAAGGTACCTCCTAGGGTAATAATTATTATCATCATTTTTTTTTTGATTAACATCCCTCTAAAAATTGGTTTTGAAAAAAATGTTTTCCCTCCTCGTTTCTTTTAAAATCCCCCCAAAAAATTATCATCATTATCATCGCTATCATTATCATTATTATCATTGTCGTCGTCGGTATTTTTTTCATTTACTTTTCATGTCATTTTAATAAATAAAAAATAAATACTTGTAAAAAAAAAAAAATCGAACTTTGACCTTTTAATTCTATGTATCGACGAAATACGAACCCACGTGACGATTTAAAAAAAAAAAAACGAAAAAAATGATAATAATGATGATTATGATGATGACGATGATTGTGGACATTGTAAAAAAAAAAGCAGAAGAAAAAGAAAATAGAACGGGGTGGGGAAAGTGGGGAGGGGGTGGGAAAACGTCATTTTCAACGTACGTCGTGACGTTTTTAAAATGATTTTTCTCCAAAAAATTTTCCGAAAGGAAAAAAAAAATTGAAAATCGAAACAACAAAAAACGGAAAAAAAGAGAAAGAGAAAAAGAAAAGAAAAGAAAAAAAAAATAAACGTAAAAAAAAAAACCGGAAATGAAGGGAAATTTTACGACAAAATCAAGAAAATCCTTTTTCCGTTTGATTTCGTACGGTTTTTCCTTTTTTTTTTCGGGTGGGGAGGAGGGGGACGTATTTTCATTGTTTTCAACATTTTTCAGTCTGCCACGTATAGAGAAAATTTAAAAAAAAATAAAAAAAAAAATAGATAAGACGAGAAAAAGAAGAGAGAGAGAGAGAGAAAAATAGACAGAAATGAAAAAATTACGGACTATACGATAGGATACGAGACAGAGTGAGAGGGGAGGAAAAGACAGGGAAATAGTTAGGATAACGAGGGATTTTTTTTCCCTTTTTTTTTTTTTTTTTTTTTAACTCGAACAAAATGTCAACAAAATAACAGACGTTCGAGTTTAATTTTCATTAAATAAAATCCGAGACTAAGAAAAAAATTCATTTATTTCATTTCGTGTAATAGCTTTTTTTTTAAAATATTTATAAAAAAAAAAACTCTTTCCGGTTGACATGACTTCCTTTCTTTCTTTCCATTCGATTCTCTTTTCAACCATAGAGTAAATAAAAAAAAAAAAAACCATAGAGAAAATATTAAAAAACAATTTCACAATACGGATTCATTCATTTCGAAATTAGATGATAATATTAATAAAATAAACCTCCCCCTCCCCCCTCCTCCTCCCGCCGATGAAAAAAAGAACGAACGAATATTTCGAAATTAAAAAAAAAAAAAAAGCGGAAACGGAAACGGAAAATGGCGTTTTAAATAATTTTATATTTACCCTCGATAATTTTTTTCGAAATGAAAAGTGAATTTTTTTAATGATTAATCGAAAATTTTTATTTATATATTTATAGAAAAAATAAAATTTAATTTTCGAAAAAAAATTATTATTATTATTAATTTCGATTAAACGACGAATAAACGGCGTTACCAACTTTATAAAAAAAAAAAAAAAATTTTTTTTTCTTTTTTTTTCTTTCTACCCTTTAAAAATTCATACACCTGTTGCATCAAGACTAAAGATTCATCTTCTTGTCGTCATCATCCTCTCCTCTCTCTCCTCCCCTTCCTTCCCCTTTCACCTCCCCTTCCTTCTCCTCTCTCTTCCCTCCCCTCCATTCCCCTTCAACCGTTTCCGTTTTGTTTTTCCTTTTTTCCTTTTTCCTTTCTTTTCTTTCTTTTCTTTCATTTATTTATTAATTTAAAAAAATTTTCAACCGTTTTTTGTTCTTGTTGTTGTTGTTGTTTTCGATATTATAATCTTTTTATTAATCTACTGCCACTTACACACACTCTCTCTCTCTCTCTCATTCTATTACGATTATAATACCTGAATATGAATTTTACACGCGTAACGCACGCAAATACGCACGAACGCACCTTTGACAAAACAGTAACGACAACAATCCCATTAATATAATAAAAAGAAATTTGACAAAAAAAAAATCATCGTTATTAATATTATTATTATTATTATTATTATTATTATTATTGATTATAATAATTTTCCGACATATTTTATTATTATTATTATTATATTTTATTAACCACTATTATTATTATTATTATTTACAATTTGTCTTTTTTTTCGAAATTGTCTATTCGGTCATTTTTTAAATCCACTCGCGTACGCGCGCGTAAACGAACCCCGCACACGCGTTTGTTATCTCGATTCGACAAAAAGAATAAAAGAAAAGGAAAGAGAAAGAGAGAGAGAGAGGTGGAGGGTGGGGGAGTCAAAGAAACGAGAAAAAAAAAGAGAAAGAGAGAGAAAAAGAAAATTTTTAGATGGGACGATAAATAAGTAAATAATAAAAGGGAAATTACGTATAAAAAAAAAAAAGGAAAAAAAGAAAAAAGGTTTTAAAAAAAGGAAGAAGTGGTGGGAGGGGAGGGGAAGGGGGAGGAGGGAGGAGGGAAGGGGAATATCGACAAGGTTAAAAGTTAGTTGATTTAAAGTTAATTAGAAATTTTTTTAAAAACAAGAACGCGTTCATCATTCACAAATCAATTATTTCCATTTTTTTTTTTTTTTTTCAATGTTGTTTCCAACTGTTGGCTGCATGAAATCAAAAAAACAAACAAACAAACATTTTCCATCATCGTTTATCAACAAATAAATATTAATGATGATGATAATGATAATGATAATGATAATGATAATGATATGATAATAATAATAAATTTACTAACCTTTATAATAAACTTCTCTATACATGCTCGGACAATATTTCGTGTTCGAATTCTGAAAAAGAAAAAGGAAAAATTATTATTATTTTTCATTTCGTTTTCATCTTCTTTCATCCTCCTCACACCTTCTCCTTCTCCTTCCCCCCACCACCGATAGAATTTTTTCTAGAATTTTCCAAAAGTTCACCGTCCTGTCTCTCTCCCGCGCACGTGAAAAATAATGTATAAAAAAAATTTTTTTTTTTTTTTTTCTCCGACCCCTTCCCTCCCCACTCAACATCGAGAAAATCGTCGACAGATTTCCCTCCCCCCACCCTTTTTCCCTTTTTCGACAAAATCAAATAATGTCGCCTTTACCGTATTTTATTTAGTTTTAGTTTTTTTGTCAGGAGGATTTCTATAGAAATTTGACGAACGAATAGGGGAGGAGGGTAAATTGTCAATAAGAAGAAAATCATCGTGATTTTGTCAGGTTTTCTTCTCCTCCCCCCTTCCTCTCTCCCTCCCTCCTTTCATCCTTCTAGAACATTCCGACCTAATATTACGTCATAATCTTTTTCCGGTACGTAATTTAAAAAAAAAAAAGATTCGATCGTGATTAATTATTAGAAATGTGAAGAGAAGAGAAAAAGAAAATTTTTTTTATTTATTATTCGGTAAACAACGTACCGGAAATGATTCGAGTAAAAAAAAAAAAAAAAATTTCCACGTGATTGCCAAACTTCCGATTGAGAGAGAGAGAGAGAGAAAAAACTTTTTCCTTTTCTTTTCTTTCTCCCCTCCTCTTTCCCCCCTCACGATTTCTGTCGACGAAATGAAACGTATCAAATTTTTATTTTTATTTCAATCATGAATTGATAGTTTGTCATTTTCTTTTAAAAAAAAAAAAAACGTTTCCGCCGACGGGAGCAACAGCTTTAAAAAAAAAAGCGCGCGAATTTCAAAATCGATTTATCGTTCATAGTGGATGATGGGGGGTGGAGTGGAGAGGAGTGGAATAGGGGAGAAACGAAATAAAAATTAGAGCAGAAGAAAATTTAAAAAAAAAAAAAAAAAAACTAAAAATAATAATGTGACGTTACGTTAATAATAATAATAATAATAATAATAATAATGACGGCAGTTGAGGAGCGGGGAGAAGGTGAGGAAAGGAAGGGGTAGAAAAGGGGAGGGAGTAAATTTATAATTTTCAATTTTTTCTCTTTTGTTTGTGGGTGTTTGCTGCTCTTCCCGCGTTTGCACCCCCCCCCTTCACCACACTCCGGGTGCGTGCGTTATTACCCAAACGATGGGTAAGCGAAACAATTTCCGGATAATATAAAAAACAAAACGAAAACAAACCGGAAACTATTCGCGTTTGAATAATGCATTATTACAATAAAAGATGGCGGCGGTGAGGAGGAGAAGGAGGAAGAGGAGGAAGAGGAGGGGGAGGGTTAAAAAATTAATAACGACTCACCTGTTTGCTATTGTTGAAATCGATATTTGTCCTTATGGGTCGATGGTGAAGGGGTTGCGGAGGACGAAAATTATTTCCCAGAGGTGCTTTCGGATGATTTGCATCACCTTGCATTAACCTTCTTAGACCGTGTAACTAGAAACACAAAAAAAAAAAAAAATTATCTGTTTGTTTGTTTGTACAATGTTAAACGAATTCATTTCGACGACGACGACAGGACGCGATCATTCACAAAAAAACATTTTTTTTCCCCTTCCTTCCCTCCTCCTCCTTCTTTCTTTTTCGCATACGTTTCACTTTAATAAATGCCATCATCATTATTATTATTATTATTATTATTATTATTATTATTACGGATACTTGTCATATGTTCGCTAATAAATGAATTGCTCCCGTAGGAAAATTCAAACGAGTTCTCTCTTTCTCAACTTTGTATAACTTTTGTTTTTCGAGTAATACTCGAAGAGCGAGAGAGAGAGAGAGAGAGAGAGAGAGAGAGAGAGAGAGAGAGAGAGCGAGAAAAAAAAAAGGAACCCGGAAACGGAAATACCCGCGGGATAAACTCACACCGTAATTTACAACTGTCATTTTAAATTTTAATTCAACAAAACTTGATAAAAAAAAAAAAAAAAAAGAACAAGTTCGCAAGTCGTAGAAATGTTAACTCGTACGAGAGAGAGAGAGAGAGAGAGAGAGAGAGAGAGAGAAAGACAATAAAAATTTTCTATGGGCTTGATTTTAATGCTTTTTACTCATATCGTGGCAGTAGATATAAAAAATTTTCCCGAAATGAAATAGGACACGTATTCACGCACCACACGCACGATACGTAATCGTTAAGAGTTTAAAACTTCAATAATTAAGAAAATTAACGATTAAATTTTTTTTTTTTTTTAATAACATAAAATCAGTACCGAATCCAATTTATTCGATTTTTTTTTTTTTTTTATTCCCACGTTAAAATTAAAACGAAACGAAAGCAGAAGACAGAAGAATAACAACAACAAAAAAATTATAAAAAAAAAAAACAATAAATTACACAAACGTAAACTTCCTGCCGGTTTTAAAAAAAATTAATTTTTTCTCCTTCTTCTCGTTCTTTCAACTGAAACTCTTCGAGACGACATTTTGAATTTTTTTTTCCCTGCCATGCAGGGAATTTTTTTTGTTTTGTTTTTTTTCGAGGGAAAAAATTTCGTGATCATCAACATTTTTTCTTTTTTTTTCTTTACTCATTCTCCCGTTTCCGTTTCGGTTTTTTTTTCTTTTTCTTTCTTTCTCGAGTTTATTATTATTATTATTATTATCATTATTATTATTTTTAACGAACTCGCGCGTCATCATTGTAAAACTCTCCCGAAATAATTTAAAGAAAAACAAAATGTAAATAAAAATAAATCAAAATTTTCCTCTTTTTTTTTCTTTTCTTTAAATTATTACGAAATCGCGTAAAATTATTATCATCATCATCATCGACGTGATAATAATGATAATAATAATAATAATAATAATAATAATAATAATAATAATAATAATAATAATGATGATGATGATGATGATGATGATGATAAAAAAAAAACAAGAAAATTATTTAATTTTACAAAATAATGATATAACGTTAAACCCCCTTTTTTTTTTTCATTCTTTCTTTTGTCTAGACGACCATTTTGTTTTTTTTTTTTTTTTTTTTAATAAGGCATTATTAAAGTTATTACAAAAGTTATTACAAGGTGGTTGTTACTATTATTATTATTATCATCATCATTATTATTATCATTACAGTCTATCCAACTTCGTTTTTTTTTTTTTTTTTTCGTTAGGAATAAAATTAAAAAAAAAAAAAAAAAAAAAAATATTGGTGGTGATGGGATAATAATAAAAAAAAAAATAATAATAATAATAAAATAATAATACCCGACGGACCCCCCCGACTCTCGTAAGTACGATTCAAACAAACAAACAAACAAACAAACAAACAAACAAATTTTTTTTTTTTTAATTTTAACGGGAAACAGAATCCACAACATTAAAAAACTAAAAAAAAAGTTTCAAAATTTAATTTTTGT
>NW_002987847.1:280452-286024 GCF_000006295.1 Pediculus humanus corporis | reverse complement strand
CCTATTTTTTTTTTTTTTTAGTTAAAAATGAAAAGTTTTTAACGTTAATTCTCAAGGTTCAACCTGTAACAACCATTTTGGGAAATGTTCCGTATGAAATGATATTGGAATTACATCCGGAAGGAAAATGAACGCACCCGGAAAATCTTTCTCTCACTCTCTCTCTCTCTTTCTCTCTCATTCCACTTTCCAATTTTTTTTTTTTCTCACTTTCATTCTTTCTTTCTTTCTTTCTTTCCTAATGGCAAATCAAAGTTTACTGCTTTTTTTTTTTTTTTTTTTTTTTACCAACTCATTTTATACTTTCCGGTTTTCTTTTTTTTTTCTCTTTTCCTTTATCAAAAAAAAAACCTTTTTTTTATAATAACATTTTGTTTTTTTTTTTTTTCACCTTTCAAAAAGAAAAGAAAAGAAAAGAGAAAGAAGAGAAGAAGGAGTGAAAAAGAAAAAAAAAAGGGAGAAAAAAAAATCGTAACAATATTCAAACGTTAAATTGGCTAAATAAAACTTACAAAAGTTTCGTTGCGGAAATGATTTTACCAACATACGAAAAAAAAAAAAAAAAATTTCCCTTCCTTCCTTTTTTCCCTTTTTTTTTCCCTCTTCGACCGACGCCATTTTTCCCTACCGATTTTTTTTTACTTTTTTACTTTTTTTTTATTCCTATACGAAAAGTATACGCGTCGTCATAATAATAATAATACTTTTTTTTTTATTCACTTTTCCCTATTTTACATTTATCCGCCCCCACATTCTCTACCCTCGTTTCCCCTCTCCCCCTCATGTTAAACGAAAAAAAAAAAAATAATTTTCCCCTAGAGAATAAATAAAGTTATCACATGCAATTAAAACATCATCGTCGTCGTTTTCATTGAATTTTCACCCTTTCGTGCATTTTCATTACTTCTTTCCCGTAACTTTTTCTCTCTCTCTCTCTCTCTCTCACTCTCCCCCACTCTCCCACTCTCTCTCTCACTCACTCACACTATTTACTTTTTAATTTTAACTAATTAGAAAATTTCGTCTTCTCTCTCTTTTTCTCTCTCTCTCTTTTTTTTTGATATTATTTTTACACCGCGTTTAACCATTCATCGCATTTAACTAACTATTTATATAGTTTATCATCATCATCATCATACTCAATCACTCTTTGAAATAAATGAAAGAGTGGGGGCGGGATGTGGGGCCGCGAGGGGGGCTGTGTCGGATATCAGTCGAAATCTTTGAAAAACGTTTAAGCAAATTTACAGATGATTTTCCGAGTGAAAAACAAAAAAAAAATTTTCTTCGCGGTTTTTCTTTTTTTACGATTTGGCGCCATTTTAACACGCACGCACGCACGCAACACGGGGAGGTAAAAGGGGAGGGGGAGGGTGGTTTTAAAATTACTAAAAGTTTTCTTTTCGTTTCGTTTTTTGTTTTTATCATTGATAAAACTCACATTTTAAAAATCGATAATAACGCTTTGAAAGTTTTCTTTTTAACGTGTCATTAGACTTTAAAAAAACACACACACACACATGTGTATATATATGCGTGTAAGAAATTAAACGCGTTCGTGATTTTAGAATTTTCTTTCGCTTTAAAAATGGCGTCGAATCGTATATAAATACATGACCATCGCGTTAATGATTGAAGTCTTCATTTAGGAAAATTATATTTGACCTTGAAACGTAATAATAAACGAAACGAATATGTGGGGAGCTTATTGGAATGAATGTGTGCGAAAAAGAGGGGGGGTGGGGAGATGCCTCAAAACATTATAAAACTTTTATGCCGAGAGAGATAGAAAGAAAGAGAGAGAGAGAGAGAGAGAGAGAGAGAGTTAATCAACACCCTGGTATCACGCAAACTAAAATGTCTGACTGTCTGCCTTTGAAAATTATTACTAATTCTTGTAAATTTCTTCCTTCTCCTTTCCACCCGTTCGCGCCCGTTCGTTCCCACCCGTTCGCCCGTTCGTTCGTGCGTGACTTACAAATCCTTTATATTCCTTCCTTCCTTTTTTTTTTTTTTTCGTTTTTAGATTTTCATTTTAGATTTTAAATCAAACGAAAGTTTTTTTTTTTTTTTTCGAGGGGGAGGAAGGAGAGGGGGAGAAGGGGATAATTTTTCACAGGTGATGTTCGCACCTTTTGTTCAACAATCATTCCAAAATCAATTTCATCCGTATAATAATAATAATAACAACAAAAACAAATGAAACGGAAATGAATCGTAACGGGATTAAAACGATTTCCTTTTTTTTTTTTTTTTTTTGAAATTTTCGCGGGTTTTTTTTCGTTTCCGTTTTCGTTTTAAAAAATTTCACACGTACTTTTTCACACACATAAAAAAAAAAAAAATTATCATTTGAAAATACATAAAATAATAAAATTGTGAGAGGGAAGAGAAGAGGAGGAAAAGAGAAAACCGGAAACGATCGATAAAACGTTAAAAATAAATGAACAAATAAAATGAAGAAAAAATGGCGGATTGAGTAAATAAAACGAAACCGAAAAGAATATGAATGAGTATTTAAAAAGGAATAATTTAAATAATAGGTAAACGGATAAGGTGAAGGATTTCCGGCTCCGGAAATCCTGACGCTCTACCTAAACCAATTTTCTCCCTCGTTTTAAACAAAAAAAAAAAAAAAAAGACGGAAACGGAAGAGAAAAAAACGTTTTTTTTTTTTTTTTTAGAAAACTATTATTACGTCAATAACATTTAAGAAAAGAAAAAAAGGAAAGAAATGGAAAAAAGGAAAAGAAAATGAGTCGAGAGGGCAGTGACACAATAATAACTCCTGCCACGTTTTTTTTTTCATTTAAATACCGCAAATGAAAAAAATATATCGTTTACGAAAAAAAAAAAAAAAAAAGGAAAAAGAAAAAGGAAAAGAAAGAAAATTTCTTTTTAATTTTAAAACGAAAAAAATTTTTTTTTCCTTTTCTCAAAGGTAAATTTTTTTTTTTTTGTTTTACCTTTGACAAAAATCTCTAAAGAAAAACATATCTAATGAGTTTGACGGGTAAAAATCCGTCAGTTTTTCATAAAGAAGAAGAAGAAAAAAAAAAGTTTTTTCTGTCAAAGGAAATTTTCTTTCTTTTTTTTTTTTATTCATGATTTTTCATTTGCTCGTAGTTTTCTCTCTTTCTCTTTCTTCCCCCCTTTCTTTCTCTCTCTCTCTCTCTCTCTCTCTTTTTTTTTCTTTTAACGATTTTAAACATTATTAAATTTGTTGTAAGAAAGTATAAACTTTTTTTTTTTTACAATGTCACGGTGAACAAAAAAATATTTTAAAAAAAAGAGAAAGAGAAAGACGGAATAAATTGGATACTACGAAAGAAAGGGAAAAGAGAGAGAAAGAAAAAGAGAGAGTGAGAGATAGAAAGAGAGAGAGAGAGAGAGAGAGTTTAAAAAAAAAAAAAATCTTTTGTGTCTTAATTTCAACTCGCTTATACTTTATTAAAAAGAATTTTATAAACTCGAGAGAGAGAGTGAGAGAGAGAGAGAGAGAGAGAGAGAGAGAGAGAGAGAGAGAGAGACAAAAAAATATTAAATAAATCAAAAACTTCCGCCTTTTTGTTTTCCGAATAATAATAATAATAATAATAATAATAATAATAATAATAATAATAATAATAATAATAATAATAATAATAATAATAATAATAATAATAATAATAATAATAATAATAATAATTTGAAGAATTAATTTTTTTTTGTTTTTCTTGTTTCTTCGCAGCGTCAGAATCAGACACCGAAAGAGAGAGAGACAGTTATTTAAAAAAAAAATTAACAATTAATTATTATTATTATTTAACAACGCGACAAGAGTTAATAATAATAATAATAATAATAATAATTAAGTAATTAAATACCGACGCATAAAATAAATAAATAAATAAACGTCTCAATAATAAATTTTTACGAGAATTTAAAACGCGATAATTTTAAAACGCACACTCCCGCGCCTCCCCTCGTTTTCGGATATATTATCATCATCATCATCATCATCATCATCATGGCGAGAAAACGATAATTAAAAAATTAATAATTAAATTATCGACGTGTCACTAAAATAAATATCTAATTACACTTTTGCGCGAGCTAAGAAAATTAAAAAATTGATAATAAAACCGATAATACGGTCGGGGAGAAGAAAATAATATTTCGAGAGGAGGAGAGAAAAACGAGAGAGAGAGAGAGAGAGGAAGATGAAAAAAAATAAAATAAAACCGTAAGATGAAAAGAGATGAAAGAAGTGAGAGAAGCGAGGGAGGGGAGGGAAAGGAGGAGAGAAGGAGGAGAAAAATAAAAGATGTCGAATTCGATGAGAACCAACTGCCAATTAACTTAATTTTACTCTCGCTGTAAGAAAGAAAAAAAAAAATTTTTCCGCTGTCGTAACGAAAGACTTAAAATCAGTTAAGCGTTAATTTCATCGCTTAGAAAATTGCTTTAAAACTCGTTTATATATTTAGCAAAATACTTTTACTCCGAAAAGAGAGAGAAAAAGAGAGAGATGATGTTTTTTTTTTTTCTTTTCTCTGTTGCGAATGTTTTCGCGGTTTTTATTATTATTATTATTATTAATAATATTATTTTAAAAACAAACGCAACGTGTTTTAAAAATAAAAAGCGCGAAAATTATTATTATTATTATTATTATTATTATTATTATTGTAACAACGACCGAAACTTATTTAAAAATTACTTCATTCATTCCCTTTCTCTCTCTCTCTCTTTCTTACTTTCTCTCTTTCCCTCTCTCTTTTTCCTCCCTTTCCGTCTTTCTCTTTACCTTTTCCTCCTTATTCTCTCTCTACCTCTCTCTCTTTCTTTTTATTATTCTTTCTCTTACTTTCTTTCTCTCTCTCACTCTCTTACTTTCTCTCTTTCCCTCCCTCTATTACTTTCTTTCTCTCTTTCTCTCCCTCTCTTTCTTTCTCTCTTTCCCTCTCTCTTTCTTTCTCCCTTTCCATCTTTCTCTTTCTTATTCTTTTCCATTCACTCTCACCTTTTTCTAATTCCATATTTAATTAAATTAAGCATAAACTCGGTTAACCAATCAATAATTAATTTTTTCTTTTCTTTGACGTGGCACCAACGACCACCACACACACACACACTATTTTGTTTTATATTAATAAACGTGTAATCTTAATAAGAAAAACCTTTTCGGATTTGACCTATCACGCGAATAAACATTATTATTAAATGTTTCGTTGATTCGACATGAAAACAACAACAACAACAAATCGCCTTTCGTAGTGTAAATAATTAATTTTGGGGGGTCGAAGTCGTTCTGAAGGGAGGAGAGAGGGTGGGGGCAACAAAGAACTTAGAAAAACAAAAATCCATCCAATGGGAAAAACAAATTTAAAAAAAAAAACATAATTACGAACCTGTTGTTTTGTTATGTAAATGGGTTTGTTTAGTATGACCCACGTGACGGTTTCGTGGCACGCGGGCATCGTCGTCGATCCGTCATACGTCATGTATATTCCGTTTCCGGTAGTAGATTTTTATCGATATCCTTTTACTCACTCTCTCCCCATATTGATTTTTCTATGATCAGTCATAT
>NW_002987847.1:278151-280432 GCF_000006295.1 Pediculus humanus corporis | reverse complement strand
TTATCGACGTGTCACTAAAATAAATATCTAATTACACTTTTGCGCGAGCTAAGAAAATTAAAAAATTGATAATAAAACCGATAATACGGTCGGGGAGAAGAAAATAATATTTCGAGAGGAGGAGAGAAAAACGAGAGAGAGAGAGAGAGAGGAAGATGAAAAAAAAATAAAATAAAACCGTAAGATGAAAAGAGATGAAAGAAGTGAGAGAAGCGAGGGAGGGGAGGGAAAGGAGGAGAGAAGGAGGAGAAAAATAAAAGATGTCGAATTCGATGAGAACCAACTGCCAATTAACTTAATTTTACTCTCGGTGTAAGAAAGAAAGAAAAAAAAAAATTTTTCCGCTGTCGTAACGAAAGACTTAAAATCAGTTAAGCGTTAATTTCATCGCTTAGAAAATTGCTTTAAAACTCGTTTATATATTTAGCAAAATACTTTTACTCCGAAAAGAGAGAGAGAGAGAGAGAGAGAGAGAGAGAGAGAGAGAGAGAGAGAGAGAGAGAGAGAGAAAGAGAGAAAAAGAGAGAGATGATGTTTTTTTTTTTTTCTTTTCTCTGTTGCGAATGTTTTCGCGGTTTTTATTATTATTATTATTATTATTATTATTATTATTAATATTATTTTAAAAACAAACGCAACGTGTTTTAAAAATAAAAAGCGCGAAAATTATTATTATTATTATTATTATTATTATTATTATTATTATTATTATTATTATTATTATTATTATTGTAACAACGACCGAAACTTATTTAAAAATTACTTCATTCATTCCCTTTCTCTCTCTCTCTCTTTCTTACTTTCTCTCTTTCCCTCTCTCTTTTTCCTCCCTTTCCGTCTTTCTCTTTACCTTTTCCTCCTTATTCTCTCTCTACCTCTCTCTCTTTCTTTTTCTTATTCTTTCTCTTACTTTCTTTCTCTCTCTCTCTCACTCTCTTACTTTCTCTCTTTCCCTCCCTCTATTACTTTCTTTCTCTCTTTCTCTCCCTCTCTTTCTTTCTCTCTCGTTCTTTCTCTGTCTCCTTATTCTTTTTCTTCCTCTCTCTTTCTCTCTCTCTCTCTCTTACTTTCTCTCTTTCCCTCTCTCTTTCTTTCTCCCTTTCCATCTTTCTCTTTCTTATTCTTTTCCATTCACTCTCACCTTTTTCTAATTCCATATTTAATTAAATTAAACATAAACTCGGTTAACCAATCAATAATTAATTTTTTCTTTTCTTTGACGTGGCACCAACGACACACACACACACACTACTTCGTTTTATATTAATAAACGTGTAATCTTAATAAGAAAAAACTTTTCGGATTTGACCTATCACGCGAATAAACATTATTATTAAATGTTTCGTTGATTCGACATGAAAACAACAACAACAACAAATCGCCTTTCGTAGTGTAAATAATTAATTTTGGGGGGTCGAAGTCGTTCTGAAGGGAGGAGAGAGGGTAGGGGCAACAAAGAACTTAGAAAAACAAAAATCCATCCAATGGGAAAAACAAATTTAAAAAAAATAAACATAATTACGAACCTGTTGTTTTGTTATGTAAATGGGTTTGTTTAGTATGACCCACGTGACGGTTTCGTGGCACGCGGGCATCGTCGTCGATCCGTCATACGTCATGTAATATTCCGTTTCCGGTAGTAGATTTTTTATCGATATCCTTTTAACTTCGACTTCTTCTCCTCCATATTTGATTTTTTCTAATTGATCAGTCAATATTCTTAATTCCGGATTTGATAAATCTCCTAACTGGAAAACAAACAATGAACGACGACATGAAACATTTTTATAACAAAGAAAAGAACAAATTTTCCTTTTAAAGGAAATGAATAACGGGAGGAGGGGGAGGGGAAAGGAAAAGAAAGAAAAAGAAAAAATTCGATATTGAAATATTCTTCCTCATTGTACGATTCATAACTTTTTTTTTTCTTTTTTTTCCTTTTTCTTCCTTCCTTTTCCTTTGAACTTATTCCTTTTTTTTTTTTATTTTCCTTTTACAAAAAATTTTCCTGTCTCCTTTTTTTTTATATATATTTTAAATCATTCAAATACGATTCAAATATTAAATTTCTCAAATTTTTGCATTTTTTCATATATATAACGCATGATTGACATTCTTTCAATTGTGTTGACTACATTCGTTAGACAAAAAAAAAAAAAAAAAAAAAATTGTCAGCAGTGTTGCCAAAATAAAAAAAAAAAAATATTGAAACGTAAATAAAAAAAAAAAAAAAAAAAAAAACCGAAAATTAATTTTTTCTTTTCCGTTTTTTTTTTTTTTT
>NW_002987847.1:259729-278131 GCF_000006295.1 Pediculus humanus corporis | reverse complement strand
TTTTTCTCTTTCGAAATCCTTCGATTGATTTAGTTTATACGTTTTGATAATTTTTTTTTTCTCCTTTCCTTTCTCCTCTCACTTTCTGCCACGTCAAAAATATTTTTTTTTTTTAATCTGCTGACACGATCAAATAAATTATCGTACCTGTAATAAAAGTGATATGGCTACTATTCCTTGAGCTCTGAAAAGTGCTTCGGAAAAATTTGAATACAATTGCGAATTGAATCCGAATATTTGTATCTGTAAATAAAAATAAAAATTATTATTATTATTATTATTATTATTAAATTTATTTAAAAACTTTTTCTTCTGCTGCTCTAAACAGGAAAAGGAGGGGAGAGGGAAAAGAGGGGGGGGAAAGTGAGAGAAAAAAAAGCCACCACACAGGAAAATTTTAATGTAGTTTTATTCGCGGGATTTTATTCAACAATGAAAAAATTGTATATTTTTTTTTTCCTTTCCTTTTCTTTTCTTTTCTTTTCTATTTTATTCCATTCTTTTCTTTTCTTTTCTTTTTTCTTTTTTTTTTTTTTATACAAAAAGGAAGATTTAAATTTTTTTTAAAACCGGAAATGCATCTGTTCAGATTACATTTTTTCTCATTCCAAAAAAAAAAAATCTTCAATTCTATAGTAGCAGTAGCATTATTATTATTATTATTATTATTATTATTATTATTATTAGTGAAGAATTTTACCTAGTACACAAAATTTAAAACAGCAAAAGAGAGAGAGAGAGAGTGAGGGGTTGAAAGAAAGAGAGAGAGAAAGAGGGAGAAAGGGTAAAAGAAAAATACAAAACAAAAATTCAATTATAAAAATGACGTTAACGGTTTAAATGTTACCGAAAAATTTATCCGACAAACAAACGCGATCCGACCTAAATCGTTCGATTAATTTTTTTACATATCGATTGATCGATTAATCGTATCGATATCTCATTTTAACAACGGAAAATTATCATATTTTCTACGGGGGGCGGAAACTATTATAATTATTATGATTAAAAGTTGTAAAGAAAATCTTCCAAAAAGTTCGAGGGGAGGTCACAGTCAGCCATTTTGTTTTACTAATCGTTAATTTCGATATAAAAATCGATCGATCGATCAATCGATTCATTTCAATCGATTGTAAATTATCGATTGATAAATTTTTAACGGTTACGTTTAATTTTAATTTTTTTCTTTTTTTTTCTTCTGCTTTTTATTATTCGATTTGTCTGTTTGTGTTGTTTCTCGTTTTTTTATTCCTGTTGTTGTTTGTTGTTCGTTTTGCTCATTTTTTTATTTAACCTTTCTCGTAAATTTAATAATAATAATAATAATAATAATAATAATAATTTTCCGCAATATTTTTTTTTTATATATACATTAAGTTAATTGTTTGTTTGCCGTTTTTAAATTAGTTTTACTAAAAAGTTTTTTTTTTTACACACGTCACGTTTTACAACTGTCAGGTTTCAAACGTCTGGAAAATATACATCATACATCTAATGTTACGATGATGATGATGATAATAATGATGATGATGATGATGATGATGATAATGATGATGAGAAAATTGAAAAATTTTTAAACTTTCTCATTGTGTTTCCTTTGTTTTTTTTTTTTTTTTTTTTTTTTTTAAATAAATAAAATCTCACAAAAACGCATAATGACAAATACGTATAAAAAAAAGAGAGAGAGGGAGAGAGAGAGAGAGGGAGAGAGATGGAAGATGAAGGAAGAGAGGAGAACAATAGACGAAAAAAAAAATAAAAGTGAGAATAAGAGAGAGAGAGAGAGAGCGTAAAAAAAAAAAAATGCAACGTTATTTTCTTTCTTTCTTTAATATCCCCCAAAGAATCATCCGGCCGGAAACATTTTCTTGAGGGACCACCACCCCCCCTCTCTCTCTCGCATCTTTTATATTTTTTCAAAAAAAAAATTCTTGCTTTTTTTTTTGTATTGTTGTGTGCCCGACCAAACTCGTTCGCATAAGTGTAAAAAAATGTTTTTGTTTGAAAGAATTTTTTTTTTTTTTTTTTTCAAACAAACAAACACCTTCCCGCCACTTTTTTTTTCACACTCTCCCCTTCCCCCTCTCCACCCCCTTTCTCCCTCCTTCTTCCTCCCAAAAAAAAAAAAAAATTGTTAAAAACGTGACAAAGGAAACTGAAAAAAAAATTTATATGACGTTAAAGGTCGAGACGATGGAAGAAGAGTTGAAAGAGTCCACGCTAAGCTAAAAAAAAAAAAAAAAATCGGAGAGACCAGAGTCGAAATTTCTTGCCAACTTTCATTTTTTTTTTTAAAAAAATGTTTTCCTTTTTCCTTTCCCCCCCCTCTCTCTCTCTCTCTTCCTCCTCATTCCTTTTATTCCTCCCTTTGTTCTCTCCCGTCCCCTCATCATCATCATCATCATCATCATCATCATCATCATCATCATCATCATCGTACTTCTTTATCCCTTTCCCATTTTTTTTCCCTCTCTCTCTCTCTCTCTATTCCTTTCTTCCCTTGATTCTATGAAACCGTAAACCCTTTCGCATAAAAAAAAAAAAAAAGAAAGAGAGAAGAGAAAAAAAAGAAGAAGAAAAAGAAGACTAAAAAATATATATATATATATATATATATATATATATATAAAATAATAATAATAATAAATATGAAAACGAATTTCGAGTTTTCTCTCTCTCTCTCGGATAGGAAATTGAACTTTGCCAGTTTCCGTACATTTTTTTTTTTTTTCAATTTTCTTACCGACGCACGCACACGCACACGCACACGGAAAAAAACCAGAAACAAGAAACGCATCATCATCGATAATTCCGGACCAGAAGGGAAAAAAAAGCGATTTATTACCGGTTGGTTATATCATTAATTAAATAAATACACCGATTTTACTCGAATGTACGAATTCAAAGAGAAAGTGGAGGAGAAGAATGATGATGATAATAAAGCAGAAGACAAATAATCAATGGAAAAAACTAAAAGGAAATAAGGAGAATGGATAAGGCGTTACGTAAAAAAAAAAAAAAAAAAAAAAAAAAAAAAGTGAAAAAGGAAAGAAAATTTAGTAATGTAATAAAATATTCAATTTTACAAAAAGAAAAAAAAAAAATCTGTCGGGAAGAGAGAGAGGCGGAGGGGACCACGGGGGAGTTTTAAGGGGAAGAGGGGAGGGGTAAGGGAAGGGGAAGAAGGGGGGAAGAAAGAAAGAAGTAGAAATTTATAAAAGTTATTTTCCAAAGTGGAATCTTGGAAAAAGTGAAATTTGATTTAGTTTTTTTTTTTTTAAACTCAAGTCTTTATATTCAAATATATTGAGCAATAAGTGAAAATGTCTCTCTCTCTCTCTCTCTTATATGTCATTTTCTATCCTTTTCTACCTTAGTTCTCTCGCACACGCACACGCACACGCACACACGTCGTCTCACATCCTACCCACGAACACGATTTCGTGGGAGGCCGCCGAAGGAGGAGGGGGAAGAGAGGGAGGGGAAGAATAAGTAAAGGGAGCAAAAAGAGTATAAGGGAAAAATAATTCGCTTTTCCTCCTCTCCTCTCCTCTCCTCCCCTCCTCTCCCCTTTATTTTTCCCTTTCCTTTCCTTTCCTTTTTATTTCAATCCGTCTTTGTTTTATTTTTTTTTCTTTCTTATTTTATTTTATTTTTTTTGACATTTTTCCGACGTCAAATCGACATTTTTCCCTTTTTTTTTCCTCTCAATTCCTTTAAAAAAAAAAAAAAAAAAAACTTTCCCTTTTTCCTTTTTTTTATATTCCAGACTAATAATGATTTAAAAAAAAAAAAACCGGTAAACATTATTATTATTATTTTTTAAAAAAAACCGGAAACGGAAATTTAACCAACGACTATCGAAATAAATTTTATTTAAAAAATCACACACAACTCAATCCATTGATTAACTTCTTTTGTGCGACAAAATTAAAAAAAAAAAAAAAATTATCTTTTTTTTTTTCTAATTCCACGAAAAAAAAATTGACTCCACGTTTTTAATTAAAACAAACAAACAAACAAACAAACAATTACGCGTCGATAAAAATTAATAATTTATTTATTTATTTTTTTCTAAATAAAAAAAAAAAAGGAAAATCATATCCTTAAATAAAAATAAACAGGAAATGGTTTTAAAAAGAAAAATGAATGAAAAGGAAGTGAAAGAGCGGTCGAGGAAGAAAAAAAAAAAAAAAAAAATTTTTCTTCCCACATTTTCCACCACGATTTCCTTTCCATCTTCTTTTAAGTGCGGACTAAATTAAAATTTTCCTTAAGGGGAGGAAGGGGGAGGATAAAAAAAAAATGAAAGCGAAAAGTGTGTATATATGTAAACTGGGAGGAGGGGGGGAAATACCGGAACCGGAAACGAACGCGGATGAAAATTACGTAATTACGTTTCATTGTAGGATTCGTTCGATCCTTCTTCCATATACCTGCCTACCCACCCACCCACGCTTCCTCTTCCCCTCCCACTCCCACTACCTCTTATACGTTTTCATTTTTTTTTTTTTCCACGCTAAGAAATCTGCCTGCGAGGTATTTGAAGGAAAAAAAAAAAAAAAAATTTTCCGGTGATGATGATGATGATGATGATGATGAAAAACTAACATCGTGAAAAAAGAAAATTTTTTTTTTTTTTTAGGGATAGCATTAATTAAAAAAAAAAAAAAAAAAACAGAACAGAATAGGGGAAGAGAGGGAGAGGAAGAGGAAGAGAGAGAAAGAGAGAGAGAGAGAGAGATGGGGGAAAAAAAAATTGAAAAATTACACCGACCGAGACTTTTCACTCCTTTTTTACGCAAATAAAAAAATAAACTTTTTTTTCCCTCTCTCTCTCTCTCTCTCTATGGAAAACCGGACAAATTTTTCCCAATGGAAAAATTTTCATTTTCCTTTGATATTTGAAAAAAAGGAAAAAAAAAGGCGCGACCGAAAGTTAACATAAAAATAAAATAAAATTCTTAAATATTTTTTTTTTTTTTTCCTTTGTTCGTTACCTTTTAAATTTTTTTTTTTTTTTTTCAACCGACGAAGCGATTTCTCCTCTTTCTCCTCCTCCTCTCCCTTCCTCTACTCCCATCCCCCCCTCGGGGTCACGTCGTTACATTTTCCATTACTTTTTACGTTTATTATATAAATAATTAAAAAAAAAAAAAAAAAAAAATTTTTTTTACGAGAAAAACAATTAAAAAAAAAAAACGAACGAATGAATGAATGAAATAAAAGTGAAAATTTAATTAATGGGTAACCGAGTTTTCCAGAATGATGATAATAATAATAATAATATCGTTTCGGTTTATTATCAACCTCGTCGTCGTCGTCATCATCATCATTATTATTATTATCATCGTCGTCGTAAAAAAAAAAATTAATTAATTAATTAATAAGATCCTTCTCGGATTTACTACCGTTGACAACAAACATTTCATTTTACAAAATCAAATCTAACGAAACGTTAAAAAAAAAAAAAAAAAAAAAAAAAGATTAAGAACTTTTCCTTTTTTGACTCGTTTTCCCTCTCCCCTCCCCTCCGCCCCCCTCTCTCTCTCTCTGTTTTTATCATTCTCATAATAAAGAATTATATAATCCATCCGAAACATAATCGCGATTAAAAACATTATTCGAACAATAAAATTGTTTGTCGGAGATAAAAAAAAAAAAAAGAAGAAGAGAAGATACGAAGAGAAAGAAGAGAAGATACGAAGAGGAAGAGGAGAAGGAGGAGGAGGAGGAGGAAGAAGAAGAAGAAAAAAGTAAAAAAGGGGAGAGAGAAAAAGAAAGAGAAAGAGAGGGAGTAAAAAAAAAACGCAAGAGGAGGTGATACCCTCAAAGCTTAAGGTGTGGTGGTGATGGTGGTAGCGGCGGCGGTGGTGGTGGTGGTGAGGGAGGGAGGGTTTGCGTGAGACCGACAACCAACATAATTTTTTTTTTTTTTTTTGTTCTTTTTGATATAGTGCTGTCGGTAAAATAAAATTAAAACCACTCGTTTTTCGAATCCGCCTTATCCCTTTCCAACCCCTTTGAAAAACTTTTTTTTCTTTTTTTTTTTCTCGTTCGCGGAAATTTTTTTTAATGTTAATGTGGGTAAACATGCAAAACCGTAGAGAGAGAGAGAGAGAAAGAGAGAGAGAGAGAGAGTTTATAACGAAGAAATTAATCTTTACGCTTACCTCGGCAGGAAATGCATAATCGTTAATAGAATGTTCGCTTCCGGAATCGTCGTGTAAACCGTAGTGCATGTGCATTTCGTGAAACTGATACCTGTACGACAAAGGTCCTCCCGTTACGTTTATGTGATTTCTCGTTGTGTTATCAACCGTGAATATAACGCTGTGACCCGTGTTTGCAATGAATCCGCTAATCTGGAAATTAAAAGTTAAAATCCAAGCTTAATTCGGTTCCAGTCGTAATCTTTGGAACATTCATTTCATTCTTAGAAAAAAAAAAATTCCTGGAAAGAAGAGAGACGAATCGACTGGAAATTTTCTTTTTCTTTTTTTTTTTCTTTTTCTCTCCATAATTACAATAATTCAGTTCGAAAAAAAAAAAAAAAACATTTTTTTATTCTTCTTTTTACTTCATCCTTATTATTATTATTATTATTATTATTTTCTAATGATTCCCGTCATGAATTTTCCGATAACTTATTATTATTATTATTAATTTTTTTCTTTTCTTTTTATTTTTAAACACCTGCGCGACGTTACAAGAAAATAATAATAATAATAAAAGAATCCTTTTTAATTTCTTTTCATTTTTTTATTTTAAAACAATCAAATTTATAAGTTCGACCAAAAAAAAAAAGTAACGAAATTGAATGAAAAAAAAAGAAAGAGAAAGAAAGAGAAAGAGAAAGAAAAAGAAAACTTTTGTTAAGAAACATTTAGCCTGGTAAAACTTTACACGATCGGGAGGGGGAAGGGGGGAAACGTTAAAAAAAAAAAAGAACAAAGTTTTTCCAGTTTTTTTTTTTTTTTTTTTTGGAAACTTTTTCTCTTCTTCTTCTTCCCCTTTCCCTCTCCCCCTTTTTTTATGAGAAACCAAAGGTATGGAAAATCTAAAATATTGGAAAAAAAAAGTTAGGGGGTAAGAAGAAAGGGGAAGGAAGGGAATGAGGGAGTAAGAGAGGGAAAAAAACCAGATGAGCTTTCTCTCTCTCTCTCTCTCTCTCTTGCATGCACGTAAAAGTATTATCGGGAAAAGTTTTACCCATTTTCCAAGCGTCTTACTCGAATGATTTTCATAATTTTATTCCGTTACTTTTTTTTTTTTTTATATTCATTTTCTTTTGGTTTTTATTATGATCATCATTATTATCATTATCATCATCATCATCACGAGATCCGAACAAAAAATAAATAAATAAATACAAGAGAAAAGATAATAAAAAAAAAAATTAAAGCATTTTTTTTTTTTTTGGAAAAGCGAAAGGGAAGAAGAAGAAGAAGAAGAAGAAAAAAAGAAAGATGGCGAACGTAGTAGCGAATGAAAAATAAGATGGAAAAAAAATAAATAAATAAAAACCTCACATAAGGAATCTATTAAAAAAAAAAAAAAATTACTTTGAATTTGTTTTCAATTTTCCAAGAATAACAGAAAAGAAAAGAAAACAAAAACAAAAACAAAAAACAAAACAAAAAAAGAAAAACTAAAACGATTTTTATATTTATAGAATTTTTTTTTTTTTTTTTAAATTAAATAAATAAATAAAAAATTTCGTGGAAAAAAAAGTACTACCCGTTACTCGTTTTCCCTCGAAAAGAAAGTAAAAGGGGGAGGGGTTTGTGAGGGGGTAACGTCATAACATTCGACGACCAATAGAAAGAAAGCATTTCAAAATAAATTTTTCTCATTGGTTCCCGGGATCGACCATTGGGAAAAAAACAATTTTCTGATTGGTTGAATGTAAAAACTCACCCTATGTTTGTCGATATGTAAAGATCTCAAATTAGGATCGAACAATAGTTTATCGGGTTCTAAGTTGACCGGTGACTGTCGTCTCCCTCTGTTGCAAAGAGACCATTCGGGATTTATCAATCCCCAAAATGCCGGACCTTGAAAATAAAAATAGAAACAAAATAAATAAATAAATAAATAGGAAATGAAAAAAAAGTCGTTTCCGGTAAATTTTCCGTGTTAAAACGCTTTAAGGTACGAACGCGTACGCACGTGTTGTTACCGTTTCCCGTTTGCAAAAAATCATCAAATTAAATTTTATAATAATAATAATATTAATTGATTTTCCATTTTAAATAAAATTTAATTTATATTAATAATAATAATAATACTTATTATTATCATCATCATCATAACCGTCGTCGTCGTCGTTATTACGTAATTAAATAATTTTTTTTTTTTTTTAATATTTTTAAATAATAAAACTGGGGGGAAGAAGGGTGAAGGAAGAGAGAAGGAAATTGGAGGAAGGAAGGAAAATGGGAAGGGGTAAAGAAAATTGTGAGAACAAATCTCATTAATAAAAAACAAAGTTTTTATTTAAAAATTTTTGGCGCGAAATCTCATTAATAAGATTATTGAGAGAGTGAAAGAGACAGCGAGAGAGTGAGAAAGCGAGTTAGAAAGAGAGAGAGAGAGAGAGAGTGAGAGAAATGGGGGGGGACAAAAATTAAATTTAAAATTTAATATTATTATTTTTCATCGAGTTAAAAAATAAAAAAGGGGGGGAGGAAAAAGTAGTTTCGAGTTTTTTTTTGGGGGGGGGTTGGGGAAAATTTTTGTTCTTTATTTTATTTATTTATTTTTTTTTCGGGATAAATCTTTCGAAGAGGGGGGAGGGGGTGTGTGTTACGCCGCAATTTCACGGGGGAATAATTTTGTTGTTGTTGTTTTTGTTTTGTCCTCACTTTTTACTCGCACGCACGTACGCACGCACTCACGCACTCGCACGTTCCACGTCCTTTCGGATTTATATTATTATTATCATTATTATTATTATTTCCTTTGTCAGAATTTTTTTTTTTTTTTTTTTTCACGATACACGTTCGTGGTGGCTCACAATTTTCAACGTGAAAAACTTTTTATTTTCTTTTTTTTTTTGATAATCAGAAAACTTTTTTTCGAATCGGTAACTTTTACTAAAATAAAACGATGAGAAGTTTTCTTTTTTTTTTTATTCTTCTTCTTCCCTTTTTCTTCCTTTTTTCTCTCCTGTTTTTGTTTTAGGACTTTTTCATTTTATTTATTAATTCTAACATCATATATAAAAACCGATTGAAATTTTACTCACACGAAAAAATAAGATAAGAAAAAAAAGAAGAAAAAAAAATCAGAATTTCAATAAGATTTGTTTTCTTTTTTCTTATTTTCTTTTCGTCGTCGGTTTAAAAAAAAAAAAATGGCGGGAAAAATCGAAAATTTAAAAATCGTTAAAATTAATATCGGATTATAAAGACTCAATGAATCAAAAACACATCAACAAAAAAATGCTAGAAAAAAAGAAAGGAAGGGAAAAAAGGTAGGAAAATGAGAAGGAAGAGGATGTGGAGGGATAAGAAGAAGAAAAAGGTTTGACAAGAGAGAAAAAAAAAAAAAAAAACAAATGAATACATAAGAACATGATGGAAAAGAAAGACAGAATAAACGCCAAAAACAAAAACAAAACCCCTTTTTCACATTTTCTAGTTTTTAAAACAAAAATTTTTTTTGAATACTCGTTTAAACAAACCCTTTTGATTTTGCCCCTCACTCCCCTCCCCTCCTCTCTGCGATCATTCACAAACTTTCAAAAATTTTAAATTTAGGCTCGTTTTTGTAACTTTTTCCTTTTTCTTTTTCAATAGCAAAACAATTTCCCTCCCCTTCCACCCCCCAGAAAAAAAAAAAAAACTTTCGTTTAACTGACAAACGCCAACGGAAAATTTTAATAATGATAATGAATGACGGGAATGATGATTTCACACACGTTCCTTCATCGAATCCCTCCCCCTTCTTCCCGTTTATCCCTCTCCTCTCTTCCCCACGTTTCTTCTTCTTTATCACTCTTTTCTCTTTCCCACGTTTTTTCTTCTTTATCCCTCTCCTCTCTCCCCGTTTCTTCCTTTATCACTCTCCCCTCTTTCCGTTTCTCCTTCTTTATCCCTCTTCTCTCTTCCCCACGTTTCTTCTTCTTTATCCCTCTCCTCTCTTTCCGTTTCTCCTTCTTTATCCCTCTCCTCTCTTTCCGTTTCTCCTTCTTTATCACTCTCCTCTCCTCCCGTTTCTTCTTCCTTATCATTCTCCTCTCTTTCCGTTTCTTCTTCTTTATCGCTTTCCTCTCTTCCCGTTTCTTCTTCTTTATCACTCTCTATCTCTCTTCCCGTTTCTTTTTTGTCCAGAATTTTATTTCACACGGAAAATTTCAAATTTATATTTATATATACATAAAATTTTCTTTTTCATTTCCCTGAGACTAGAAACGTGGTCAGACTGATTCACAAGTTAATAAATAAAAAATTTATCAGGTTGTTTTTCCCCCCCAACCTACCCCCCATCTCTCCTTTTCCCCCTTTTCCCCTCTTTCTCCTCCCCTTTATCCCTACGATCCGGAACAAAGAAAAAGGAAAATTTTCTTTTTTTTTTTTTTTTTTATTTTCTCATCATCTCAAACGGATCAAAATAATGATGATGATCACGACAAAGATGGTAACTTTGATGATGATGATGATGATGATAATAATAATAATAACAACATGTACGTATATATACGTCTATAATAAAAGTAGTTATATCGAAATGGTTTTACCGATAATATCGGAAAAAAAAAAAAAAAAAAATTTAAATATAAAAATGCTTTCGGGTAAATTTATATTATTATTATTATTATTTTTTTAATCCGAAAAAGTTTTTCCTTTTTTTTTTAAAGAGAGAGAGAGAGGTTGGGGTGGGGGGGATAGAGAAGAAAAAAAATATGCAAACATCGTAAGTGAATATCAATATCAGTTTTCTCCATGTTCAACATTTTTTTTTTTTTTTTATATTCAATGTAACTAATGCCTTATTCAATACTTTTCCAGTTTGCGTTTGTTTGTTTGTTTTACGTAATAATTTTATTTATTTTATTTATTTTCCAAAGTCGCGGGTAAAAACATTCCAACAACAACCAACAAATCGAACAAAATCCAAACAAATTTTAAAAAACAAACAATTACGTCACAAAAAAAATATTAATAATGATTTATAAAATAATTGTAACGTTTTTTTTTTTTTTTTTTTTTACAATAAACGGGGATCACACCACGAAATGGGGAGGAAGGGAGCGGGAAGGGGGTGGGAGAGGGAGGTGGAGAAGGGGGGAGGGGAAACGAAGAAAAAAAATAGAAAAAAGCAAAAAAAAAAAAAAAACCCAATAAAGCAAAAATAAAAAAAATAAATTGGGCCAATGTTTGGGTGGAGTTTTTATTGACGAATCGTTCTTTTTTTTTTTTTCTTATAAAAAAAAAAAAAAAAAGGGAATAAAGGTTTGAATTTTAAAAATGGCGTCCGTCAGGGGTACCAAAATGTAAAAAAAAAATTTAGAAGGGAGAGAGAAATAGAGAGAGAAAGAGAAAGAGAGAGTTAATGAGAAACAAGGGGGGAAAAAATTTCAAATTAAAAAAGTTTAAACAAAAAAAAAAAATAATAATTTTTGAAAAAGACAAAAGAGAGAAAGAAAAAGAGGAAGAGGAAGAGAGAGATAGAGTGAGAGAAAGATAGATAGACAGAGAGAGAGAGGAAACGATTCCGATTAAAAATATATTCAAGTGAGATTTTAACGTCCATTCATTCAGCTCGTCTTGACTTATTTTTTCTGGAAAAAAAAGGAGCACAAACGAATTTTCCGCAAAATAATAATAATATTAGTTTTTCTTTTTATGGTTCTTTTTCTTTTTCTTCAAAAAAAAAAATTCCGATTATTTTCCAGTAAAAAAAAAAAAAACTTTTCCAGATTTTACTATACGAAATAATAAAAAAAATTAAAATAACCACCAAATTCACATGAAAGCTTTTATTTTCTTTTTTAAAAAAAAAAAAAAAACTTCTTCAGAGAAAGAAGAAGCAAAAAAAAAAAAAAAATTTTTTTTCGTTTAACCTTTTTTAACTTGAGGAGTAGAAGGAGAAGGAGAAGGAGATGAAGAAAGAGGAGGAGGGAGGAGGGAGAGGATGATTTTTTTTCCCGTCGTCGTCAACCGACTTAAAAACCTTAAAAAATGACAAATAAATTGAATTTGAACTTGACAAAAACTTTCAGAGACTTGAAAAATAATAATAATAATAATAAAAGCTTTAAACGTTGTTTACATACATGAAAGTTTTTTTTTTTTTTTTTTTTTTTGGAGGGTTTTATAAAAACGGAAAAACCGGAAACCGTCGTGGTAAACACATAAAAACGTATAAATGGATACGTCGTCGTACGTTAGGATAAAGTCGTCACATAAAAATAACGAAAACCTTAATCGATTCCGAGACTAATGCCTACCTACCCCCTAGTCTAGGTTTTATGACTCGTCCTACACTTTTACAAATAAACAAAAAAAAAAAATGTCGTCTGAATCCTTTCTCGATTGGAAACCATCGACGAAAACTCATTTGATAGGTACCACCAATACAAACACCCCCCCCAACAACACGAACGCTATCGCCAACATTAGTAAAGCTAAATCAAACTACCAAAAAAAAAAAAAAAAAAAAAAAGATGGCGGCGAGGAGGTGAGGGAAGTAAGGAAAAGCGTGACGCGATGACACAAAAATTCATCACGTGGTGGTAAGGGAAATTTTATATATATATATATACACCGATATTAAATTAAATCCGTGAGAAGCATCAAAAGGTTTGGTTGGCCCCTCAAAAAAGAAAAACTTTTCCCTATATTTCCCTCGAGCCTTTTTTGACTTTACTACTACATTCTTCCAATCTTTTAAAATTACTTTTTCTTAAAAAAAAAAAAAAAAAAAAAATAAGTTAATCGATATTGATTGCAAGATTGAGATGCAAGAGAAGCAACGAACAAAAAGAAGAAAAAAATTCATCCTAGAAAATCATTGAACCACTTCGTTACGTCACACGATTCGCCCCCCCCCCCAAAAAAAAAAAAAAACAAATCGAACAATTTTAATTTTCAAATCGTTCAAAATTAAAAAAAAAAAAAAAGAAAAGAAAAAAGATTACCCCCTCGAAAACTTTTCCTTTACAAAATGAAAAAAAATAAGAAAAAATTAAATAAAACAACAGAAGGAACGAAAAAAAAAAAAGAAAAAAAGTCAACGAGCAAACAAACAAACAGACAAACAAACAAGGAAACGAACGAACGAATGGAGGGGAGGGGGAGGAAAAAAAGGGCAAACAAACATAATTTAAAAAATTTTTTTTTTTTTTTCGAAAATTTGGTTCAAAGCTTTAAACTTTATTTAAACTTTACTTTATAAAAAAAAAATTCGAAGGAAAAATAATAAGTATGTAAGGAGATAAAGAAAAAGGTTTAGTCAAAGGTTTTTCTTCCTTTTTTCCTTTTTTTTTTTCCTTTTCCCTCATTCCTTTTCGAATTTTACAACAGCAGTAACAACAACAACAACATCCTTACTACCTTCGCATAACATATTATATAATAATCTTCTTACCATTCTCAAAAACCGTTTTTTTCCCCCATTTTTTTGTTATTTGGAAAAATTACCTTTTTATCATTTTTACACGTGCACACACTCACCCTTACGCACACGCACACGCACACGTGCACACACGCACCCACACACGTGCACACACACTTTCATACAATTCCACTTACGCATTTAACCTTACGTGTATTATTTGAAAGCGACACGACAAAGTAAAATTTCGCGGTTTTTTTTTGAATTTTAAAGAAAAAATTTATGACGTCACGTTACGTCACTCACGTCACGTCACGTCACGTCGAATCCAGTCTATTATTCAATTACGAGTTTTTAAACAAACGTAAACCAAGTACGTACATAAAAATAAATAAGAAATTTCGTTCGAGAGATTTTCATGACGTTATTTTAATATAATAAAAAATTTATTTCCGGCGCCATTTAATTGATAAAAAAAAAAAAGAGAGAGAGAGAGAGAGAAAAAGAATTCAAAATTAAATTGTCCATTACGACATTAAAAATTTATTTATTATTATTATTATTATTATTATTATTATTATTATTATTATTATTATCATTATCCGATCGATTATGTTTTATTCAGTTTTTTTTGTAAAACATAAAACATAAAAAAAAAAAAAAAAATGAAAAATCGGTTGTAAATCGCATAAAACAGTCAGAAACACACACAAACACAAACAACAAATTGCCCCCCGTCTCTCTCTCTCTCTTTCTCTCACTCTCTCTCTCTCAGTAGGAGTTTAAATCTGTTTGCAATTATTTTAATTCGAAGCTAAAACAAACAAATAAAAAAAAAGAAAAAAGAAAAAAGACGACAATCAAACGATGAAAATACCACATTTTCCTCTAACGACATTTATTATAAGAATAATAATAATGATGATGATGATGATGATAATAATAATGATAATAATAATAATAAAATAATAATAATAATAATAAATAATTTAAACGAATAACAAAAGAAAAATTTTTTTTTTTTTTTTTTCATTAGGTTTTATGGGATCGTGTTTAAACACGTTGTCGGTTAGTCGGGCGGACGAGACGATTTCAACCGGAAATAGAATCTCAGGTATCCTCCTTTTTAATCGTTTAATTTTCTACCAAGGATAAGATTTTAAAATAATAATAATAATATTAATAATAATAATGAAAGTAATAAAAACGTTTTAAAATTAACAAAGTAAAAATGTGATAATGATAATTGTTTTCATTTTAAAAATATTTCTCTCTCTCACACTTTCTCTCTTTATTTTCCCCTCTTTCTCTCTCTCTCTCTCTTTCTCTTTCTCATTTCTCTCACTCTCTCTCACTCACTTTCTCTCTTTATTTTTCTCACTTTCTCTTTCATTTTTTTTTCGTTGTTGTAAATTTATCACAAACAATTAATCAGGCATTTTGTTTACACGTCCAAAACACTTTTTTTTTTTTTTCTTTTCCTTTTTTTTCCATTTTTTTTTTTTCCATTGACTCGAAAACCTTTGTTTTGTTTTTTTGAATTTTGTTCTGATTGAATGATGAAAGAGTCAAATTTGCTCAACAAAAAATAAAATAAAAAGAGAAAAGGAAAGGAAGGAAAGGAAAGGAAGAAAAAAATTAAATTTCATAAAAAAAAAAAAAAAAAAAGAGAGAGATTTAGAAAAAGGAGAGAGAGAAAATATTGGTTGTTTTATACGGTCGTGGCAATAGAAAAAATAATAATAATAATAATACTAATAATAATAATAATAATAATAATAATAATAATAATAATAATAATAATAATAATAATAATAATAATAATAATAATAATAATAATAATAATAATAATAATAATAATAATAATAATAAAATTTTTTATAAAGGATTTTAAACATTTAAATTATGTTTGTCAGGTGTTTTCGGGCAACGAAATCATTTTTTTATTATTGTTTCCCAAATCCAAAAAAAAAACATTTTCATTTTGCCAACATTTGAAAAATAAAAACGAAAAAAATTTTTTTTTTTTTTTGCTAAATTCTTTCCCCCTCCCTCCCTTTTTGTTTCGTCTTCTGCTTTTTTTTAAATGTTTTTTTTTTTTTTTTGTGTGTGTAAACCGACTTTTGATTTAATTTAAAAAACGAAGGAAAAAAGGGGAAAAAAAGAAAAAAAACAATAAAAAATCGTGTGTGTGTGTGAGAGAGAGAGAAAGAGAGAGAGTTAATTTTGACGTCGGAACGTGTTCTTTGCGGTTGGAATGTTAGTCAAAAGGATTAAAAGGCTCATTCCAGACGACAGGTAGCCTTAATCTGAAAATTCCAACATTTTTATAATTCAGTTAACCGGCTTTAAATTCTCCCGCCCCGCCCGCGCCCCCATCCCCGTAAAACCTGATGCTGTGCGTTAATTAACGGGGGAAGGGAAAAAATTTTTTCGGGGAGGGGTGGGGGAAGCGCGCGAAATTTTTTTTTTTTTAATTTCCTTTCGTTTTTTTTTTTTCGGTTACAATTCGGGATCGGGAATTTCGGTGAGAGAAAGAGAGATAGTAGTACGTGAAGCTGGATGAGGGGGGGGTTATTGACGTCACAAGACGTTGGAATATATATATATATATATATATATATATATATATATATGGTTTGTAGGAAAAATATAAAGGAAAAAGGAAATGCCGAAAACCTATCCAATAATTTATAAACTTTTCGGTTTTTTTTTTTTTTCACTTCACCGACTATAATTTTATAAAATGACGGGAAAGGGGAGGGGAAAAAAATATAAGAAAAAAAATAGAGAGAGAGAGAGAGAGAAAGATAGAATAAAAAGGGGAGGAGGGAGAGAACAAGATGAAAATGTAAATCCGTTCGGGAACAGAAATGAAATAATACCCGAAAAAAGGAAATTAGAGGTTCAAGGTTTGTATAACGAAAATCAAAACTTTACCACTCACGCGGAACTTATTGATGCAAATCCAATAATCAAAAATTTATCAACAAAATGGGATAAAATTTTTCGAAATTTCAATTTTAAAATACCCGCCCCGCCCCCCACATCTCTCTCTCTCACGCACGCACGCACCCCCCCACCGAAAAACTCATAAGAAAATTTTTCTCTTATAAATTACGAGTAGCAAATTAGGCAGTATCCGATCGATCGATTTATAAATTCTGTTGTTGTCGTCACGGGAAAACTTAAAATCGTCGTACCGTCTCTGTCGTGACGTCAACAAATTTCAGGTACGAGAAAACATTTCGTTGTAATATTACAAAAAAACGTATACGTGTACGACAACACTATAAAAAAAAAAAAATGTTTCATAAATTTAAATTAAGCGAGTATTTGATAACATTGTGTATGTGTGTCTGTCGCGTTTGCGGTATGTTAGTTTAATAATAATAATAATAATAATAATATCAAAAGTGGCAGGAGACAAATCACATCATTAAATAAATAAATAAAAATTATGTTAACACGTCGCCGAGGTAATTTTTTTCTTTTTTTTCTTTTTTATTGTCTTCCACGTCTTCGTCTCCATCTTCGTCTTCGTGTTTATTTTTTCACTTCTTTTTTAATTTTTCTCGTTTTCCATTTTTCTTTCTCCAAGACCATCATATCCCATCAATTTTTTTTTTTTTTTTTTTTTTAACTCAACCTGTCCCGACTTAAAATTACCTCTTTTTCTCTTTCTCTTTCTTTCTCTCTTTTTTTTTCTTTCTTCTTTTAATATATTTCTTTATGCTTTTGGGAATTTTCTACGCTTATTATTTAACTTTACGTTTTATTTACTTTTTTTTTTTTTTTTTTTTTTTTTGATTTCCCTTGAATTTTATATTTTCTTTTTTTATAATTTTCTTCTTATTCTTCTCTTTCTCTCTCTCTCCCCCTCTTTCTTCTTTTCTTCTTTTTTTCATTGCTTTTATTACACCATTTTTATGTTTGAATATGTATATACATTTTAGTTTATCCTCGAATATTAAATTATTTAATTTTTTTTAGCGTCGAAAATGAAAATGAAAAAATTTTCACGTGTATTTAATCACCTTTGTTCGTTCTCCTTACACGTTTTGTTGTTCTCCAACGGAATCGTCTGCTGCTTCTCCTGCTCCTGCCACTTTAAATTTCGTATTCATTCTTGCTTATTGTCGATAAAAAAAATTTTTCTTTTTTTTCCAAGGAGGAAAGAAATAAATAATTTTGACGAAAACAAACGAAAAAGAAAAAAAAAGTTTGCCAACCTTACACGCCCCCCCAAAATAATAATAATAATAATAATAATAATAATAATAATAATAATAATAATAATAATAATAATAATAATAATAATAATAATAATAATAATAATAATAATAATAATAATAATAATAATAATAATAATAATAATAATAATAATAATAATAATAATAATAATAATAATAATAATAATAATAATAATAATAATAATAGAAATCATTCATTTATAAAATTTTAAAATTTTCTTTGTTTAAATCGAGGTTAAAGAAAAGCGGAAATGAAATTTTTTACTTTTTTCAAAAGTCAAAATTTAACCCGTTTATTTCATTTTCCTGTTTTTGTTGTTATTGTTATTATTATTATTATTATTATTATTATTATTATTATTATTATTATTATTATTATTATTATTATTATTTCTTAAAACCACCGCGCATTTATTTTTTATGCACTTTCGCACGATTTAAATTTTCTACCTTTTTCGGGGGAGGGGATTGGGTGATGGAAAAGGAGGGAGGGATTTCGTTCATTGAAAACGCAGAATTAAATGAAAGAAAATAAAAGAAGTGGAAAAATTGTGTGAGAGAGAGAGAGAGAGAGAAAATAAATGAA
>NW_002987847.1:246276-259709 GCF_000006295.1 Pediculus humanus corporis | reverse complement strand
TTATAAGAATAATAATAATAATGATGATAATGATAACAATAATAATGATGATGATAATAATAATAATAATTAATTTAAACGAATAACAAAAGAAAAAAAAATTTTTTTTTTTTTTTTTTTTTTTTTTTTTTCATTAGGTTTTATGGGATCGTGTTTAAACACGTTGTCGGTTAGTCGGGCGGACGAGACGATTTCAACCGGAAATGGAATATCAGGTATCCTCCTTTTTAATCGTTTAATTTTCTACTATGGATAAGATATATATATATATATATATATATATATATATAATAATAATATATAATATATATATAATATATAATATAATAATAATAATAATAATAATAATAATAATAATAATAATAATAATAATAATAATAATAATAATAATAATAATAATAATAATAATAATAATAATAATAATAATAATAATAATAATAATAATAATAATAATAATAATAATAATAATAATAATAATAATAATAATAATAATAATAATAATAATAATAATAATAATAATAATAATAATAATAATAATAATAATAATAATAATAATAATAATAATAATAATAATAATAATAATAATAATAATAATAATAATAATAATAAGCCAACGGCCATAGCGTGCTGGTCACACCGGTTCCCGTACGATCACCGAAGTTAAGCAGCATCGGGCGTGGTGCAAACTTGGATGGGTGACCATTTGAGAACGCCACGTGCCGTTGGCTTAAAAAGAGCAAAAAAAAAAAAAAATGAGAACAAGACAAAGTAAGAACCAAAAAACAAATCTTGTTCTACTGTCGACCTGAGGCAGCTCGACGAGAACGTGAATTTCACTGCTTCTGACCCTGGCCACTCCAAAGATGTTAGTCACCGGAGCCCAGTTCAGGAGACAAATCGTTCCCATCGAAAAAGACGGACTCAGGAAGACCTTCAAGAATTGATGTGGTGCTATCTTATAATAAGTGGCACCACCGAAATTCGAGTATTTGTCCCTAAGGAATCGGGTAGAAACCTCGGATAAATACTTAAAAAACCCCGACAAGTAGCCTTGTCGTGTTTAATGGTGGATAATAATAATAATAATAATAATAATAATAATAATAATAATAATAATAATAATAATAATAATGAAATCATTCATTTATAAAATTTTAAAATTTTCTTTGTTTAAATCGAGGTTAAAGAAAAGCGGAAGTGAAATTTTTTACTTTTTTCAAAAGTCAAAATTTAACCCGTTTATTTCATTTTCCTGTTTTTGTTGTTATTGTTATTGTTATTATTATTATTATTATTATTATTATTATTATTATTTCTTAAAACCACCGCGCGTTTATTTTTTATGCACTTTCGCACGATTTAAATTTTCTACCTTTTTCGGGGGAGGGGATTGGGTGATGGAAAAGGAGGGAGGGATTTCGTTCATTGAAAACGCAGAATTAAATGAAAGAAAATAAAAGAAGGTGGAAAAATTGTGTGAGAGAGAGAGAGAGAAAATAAATGAAAAAGAGAAAATAAAAAGTAAAAAGTTGGTGGGCGTTTTGAAAATTAAAATAAAGAAAGAAAGAAAAAAGGAAGAAAGAAAGAAAGAAAGAAAGAAAGGAAAGAAAAGTAAGTAAGTAAAAAAAAAAAAAGAAAAAGGGAAAAAGGAAAAAGGAAAAACAATTGAAATTGTGATAAATTATTCACAAACGCTTTTTTCCTACTTTCAAAATTTTCTGCCTGATGAAAACTCATGATTTTCTTTTTCCTTCATTCTCTCTCTCTCTCTTTCTATAAAATCGTTTTCCCACTCTCTCTCTCTCTTTTTTTTTTTTTATTTTCAAAACTTTCTTTTTTAATATTATTATTATCATCATTATTACCGTTATCATTTTGTTTGTAAAAAAATTTCACGTTGTTTTTTTTTTTTTTTTTTTTTACGGGATTCAAATCGGAAAATTTTTTTCCCCTCCCCCCCCATTACCGGAAATCGTAAAATTTTCAAAAGTGTTTTTTTTTTCCGTTTCGTTTCATTTCCCCGTTTCCGTTATAACTTAACACTTATTATTATTATTATTCAATGTTTTAAATTCATTTTTTTTTATCGCTACCTTTTTTGCTTCTGCTTTTACTCATTTTCCTTCCTCCCCTCGCCCCCCCACAAAAAATCATTTCAAAATTGAGAGAGAGAAAGAGAGAGAAACAATCGTTTCCGTTTACTTATTTTCTTTCAAGAGTTTTTCTTTTTCTTACGAGTAACGATTCGAAAGAAAGAAGAAAAATCAAAAAAATTTTCCAAAGAAGATTATTTAAAAGGGTCATCATTATTAAGTAAAAACCGATCGGCCATTTTAGTCGGTCCATAGGGACCGTTCGAAAAAAAAAAAAAAGTCTAATAAAAAATCCGTCAGTATGTTGTATATATAAAACACGGATTGATTTTATTATGACGTGAAACTCTCCCCCTTCCCCTTCTCCCTCCAAAAAAATAGCAGAAGACGCGGCGAACGGGTTTTTTTTTTTTTATTGCATTCCGTTGATAAACTCTCCTTTCCTTTTTTTTTTTACGAACGTCATAAAAAAAATTATTATTATTATTATTATTTATTAATTATTCGAATGTTGGTAAAATTTCTTATTTAATGTTATAACGACGACACTTTAATACAAATAATTGATAACGCGGTAAATATATTACAGCGATAATAATAATAATAATTCATGATTTATCCTTTTTAAAAAAAAAAAAAAAAAAAAATGTTCGCAAACAGATTTTTTTTTACGACTGTAAAAAAAAAAAAAAAATTTTCCACACATAAAATATTTACAACTTCCGGTTTATAAAAAAATATATATCTGTACCCTGTAAAATAATGATGATAATAATAATAAATAAATAAATAAATAAATAAAACTCACCGGAAATTCCATCGTAAGTCCACCATTCTTCCCAACTGACGCCCAAAACAACTAAAAATAAAATTAAAAAAAAAAAGTTAAACGAGCGATTATGATAATAATAATAATGATGATGATTATGATGATGATTTTGATGACGATGATGACGATGATGATGATGGTGACAATGATGACGTTGACGATGACGATGATTATGATGATGATGATGACGATACAAATTATGGTAGTGATGTTGATGATGATGATGACGTTGTTGATGACGACGATGATGATGGTGATGATGATGATGGTGATGATGATGGTGATATGACGATGACGATGATGATGATGATTATTATTAAGACAACGACAACGATGATGATGACGACGATGTTGTTGATGATGATGATGGTGATATGACGGCGACGACGATGTTGTTGATGATGATGATGATACTGATGATGATGATCACGACAATGATGATGTTTACGGTGATGATGATTACGATGATGACGACGACGATGATAAATTATAAAATAATTTTAATTTTTATTAAAAAAAAAAAAAACTTTTTATTTATTTATTTATTTATTTTACGTTCTTCCTTAATTAAAAATATAAAAAGCAGACGAAAAAAAAAAAAAAAACAAAAAGAAGAAGAAGAATAAGAAGTGTAAGAATAAGAAAAAAACGGTTAATTATTTACTTTCGTGTAACGAATGAAGGGGGAGGGGAAAAAAGAAAACTTTTGAAAGTGTTCAAAGTATATATATATATATATATATATATATATTGAAGATAAAAATATAAGAGAGATAAAGTCAAGAGAAAAAGAAAGTGAAAAAAAAAAAAAAAAACCTGAAGATCAAAAAGTTAACTTGAAAAAATAAATGTTTCTGTTATTTTTTTCTTTTCCTTTTTTCCTTTTTTTTAATAAAAACCTTTTTTTTCCTTTTTTTCCTTTATCTGATTTTCCAACCCTCCCCCCCCCTTTTTTTTTTAAACAGTCAAATTTTAAATTTTCTTCTTTATTTTACTTTTTTTTTTTTTCATACCTTTTCCCGGATTTCCTTTTTTATTCCCTTTTTGCGTGCGTGTGTCCTTTTCCTCCCCACCCCCCGTTTCCTCGTTTTCCAGATTGGAACCTTTTCCCTCCCCCCTCCCTGTTAAACGAACTACTTAACGACGAAACGATTCGGAAAAACTGATTTTTTCGTCGGAAAAACGAACGAATCCTAAACTAAATTATTATAATTGGAATGATTATTATTATTATTATTTGACGTAAAATCGCAAAGCGAAAATTTTTAACGGGGGGGTAGAAATATTAATAATAATAATACGAGAGAGAGAGAGAGAGAGAGAGAGAGGAAAACTACCGGAAAAAATATTATTAAAAAATTTTATGTATAAAAAAAAAAAAAAAATTTTCCAACTTTTTAATTGGTTCGCATTGTGACCTTAGAAAATTCGGATTGGAAAAACACAAAATTGGTAAAATAAAACCTCAGCGAACCTGATTCCCACTGCTGTTACATGTTTTCTACATCCCTCCCCCTCTTCCTCTTTCCTCTTTCCCCTCCAAAAAAAAATAAACTCCATTTTCCTCCTCCCCTCTCCTCCCCTTAAAAAAAATTTTTTTTTTTTTTTTTTTAAAGCAAACTTTATTATTAAATAATCTTTTATTTTTTTATTTTTTTTAATTGCTTTTCTTTTGTGTATATAAACTTTTTATTTTTATTTTTTTCCATTTAATTTTTTCTTTCTTTCTTTTTCTTTTTCTTCTGCTTTTTTTTTTTATTATTATTTGTCTTCTGCTTTTTTTTTATTTTTTTATTTTTTACTTTATTTCTTTTATTTTAATTGTTGTTATTTTAGTTTTGATTAATTTTAAAACAAAAAAAAATAAAAAATAATTTTTTTGTCTTTTCTTTTCTTTTCTCTCTCTCTCTCTGCCTCTCTCTCTCTCTCTCTCTCTCTCTCTCTCTCTGCCTCTCTCTCTCTTTCATATTGTTTTTATTTTTTTAATTTTTAATTTTTAATTTTTAATTTTTTTGTTTTTTTTTTTGCTTTTTCGTCGTATTTTCGATAAGGAAAAAAAAAACTTTTCGAAAACGAAAACAAAAATTTGTGAAAATTAAAAAACAAAATGAAACGAATGAACAAACAAACAAACAAACAAACAAACAAACAAACAAACAAACGAACGAACAAACGATAACTAAAATAAATAAATAAATAAACGTCAAAGTCCGTCGAATACGTCATTTTTCCCGTAAGAATTATTATCATCATCATTATCTTAATTTTTTAGGTATGGTTTAAGGTATTCTTCTCTTAATCGGAAAAATATTATTCACCCATTCCCTCCCCCCATTCCTTTCATTATCACCCCCTCCCCCCATTCCTTTCATTATCACCCCCTCCCCCTCCCTTTATCATTTATCATAACGTTTGGCACAATATCAAAAAAAAAAAAAAAAAACAAAAAACAATACAAATTTTTTAATAATAATAATAATAATTTTTTTTCGAAACGCTCTGTCTCATTTCAAACGGGTGGGGGTGAGGTGGGGGGTGTGGGGGAAAAAAGAAATGATAAATTATAACAATACGAAAAATTAACAAAAAGAAATTTTTTTTGGAATTTTATCAAGATAATGTCTCCTGGAATTAACGAGATGGTCATCATTTCAATTGTCGCAACTTTTCCACACTTAAAAACCTATTGAAAAAATTTTCGCCCGCGGTGATTTGGATAAATTCCATAACAAGAAGATTAAAAAAAAATGAGAGAGAGAGAGAGAGAGAGAGAGAGGGAGGGAGGGAGAGAAAGAAGAGGGGGGGGAAATACGAAACAATAACCAAACAATTTCTGGTGAAAATAAAAAACAATTTTTTTTTTTTTTACCTTTCTCACTCACTCGCAGTTTCCACCTCCCCCGCCCCCCCAAAAAAAAAAGAAAAAAAAATTGACTTTATTACGTTTTATATATATATATATATATATATATATATATATATATATATTTTTATACAATTTAATTTTAACAATTCTTTTGGGAGCTTTACACGATTTCGTATAAGATTTTTTCCTTTTTTTCCCCCCTTCCCCCCCAAAAAAAAAAGAAAAAGAAAAAAAAAGTGAAGAAGAAGAGAAGAAGAAGGAAGAAAAAAAAAAGAAAAATGTCGAATAAACGAAAAGTTTTTAAAAGTGTTTGTATTTTGACAAAAAAAAAACTCAACGAAAAAAATACACTCTGACTATTATCATTATCATTATCATTATTATCATTTAATAAAGCAAAAGGAAAAAAAAAATACTCGTGGGAAAACGAAAAAAAAAAAAAAAAAAACCGATCGGTGACCTTAAAGAAAACAAAAAAAAATCGGTAGGAATAAATAATAATAAGATTAATAATAATGATAATAATGTTAAAAATAAAAGAAAATTTTTGTCTGAGGAGGAAAAAAAAAGAAAAAAAAAACAAAATGGCCGACGTATAAAAAAAGAAAAACTTTTATGAAAATTGAAATGCATGTAATTTATCTATTGGGTGTGTCCTCCTTTTCGTTTGAAATTAACTAAAATTTAACCCCGAAAAACTTACTGAACCCAATTTCTCCCTCCCCCTCTCTCAATCTATCTCTCTCCCTCTCTTTCTTCGTCTCTTTCTTTCTTTCCCTCTTTCTCCCTCTCTTTCTCTCTTTCTTTCTCCCTCTCTCTCTACATTTCCTTCTTTCCTCTCCTCTCCTTTCTATTTCTTTCCTTTTTTTTTTCTGTCAACCAAAAGCCCCGTTACTTCATTATAATTATTATTATTATTATTATTATTATTATTTAAATCTTTGATATTGAACTTTGAACTTTGAACTTTGTCTCATGCATTTTTTTTTTAAATACAGAAATGCGATCCGTTTTCCTTTTTTCTTTTTCGAAATTTTCACACGACGTTAAAAATCTGAGAAAAAATATTTTTCGTTTTGTTTTTGTTTTTTTTTTTTTCCTTTCCGTCTACTGCTTTCAAGTTGATTGTTAATATTATTATTATTATTATTAATATTTTGTTTGTTCATCTACGCGCGCTTGCGCTCCAGCGATTAATTTTTTTCGAATATATAAAATTCCAGGAATAGTCGCGTAAAAAAAAAACCCGCAAAAAAAAAATTAAAACTTATCAGAAAATTTAAACAAATGATAATAATAATAATAAGAATAATAACAACAACAACAATAATAATAATAATGAAAAAAGAAAAAAGACAAATGATAATAATAATAATGATAAAAGAAAAAAGACAAATGTTAATAATAATAATAATAAATAAAAGCAAAACGGTATCAATTATTTAAATCAATTTTTACCGAAGCGAATGAATGAAAGAATCTGGAATATATAATAAAATTGGGAACGGGGTTTACGGGTGGAGAGGGGCGGAGCGGGGGAAGGGCAGGAAGAAAAGATTAAAAAAAAAAAAAAGGGAACGTCATTTCCTGCAGGTAAAAAAAAAAAAAAAAAGTAAAAAATAAAATAAAATAAAATAAACGGAAATAAAAGAAATGAAAATAAATTTTTTAATGATGTAAATTTTTTTTTTTTTTTTTTTAAATTTACTTTTCATTTTCTTTTATTTAATTTAATTTTTTACTTTTTTTTTGTTTTTTCTCTCCTCCCCTCCGCCTCCCCTCTCTCCATTTTTTTCTTTTTTTTTTTTTTTTTTTTTTTTTTAATCATTAAGCAGTCAAACGTAAACCTTAAAGAACCTTAAAAAAGGTATGAAGGAAAAACAAGTAAAAAGATTTTCCTTTTTTATACGAATGAAAAAAAAAAAAAAAAAAAATAAGGAACACACAAATTAATTTTTAATAGAAACATTTAATTAAAACCCTCCCTCCTCCCCTTTCTCTCCTCCTTCCCCTCTTCAACCTCCTCCCCGCCCTCCCCGCCACCACCACCCCCCACGAAAAAAAAAAATAAAAAAAAATTTAACTCAAATATTTATTATTTAAATGTTTTTTTTCACCTTTACCGTTTTTTTCTCTTTCCTTTCCTTTTCTTTTCTTTTCTTTTCTTTTCTTTCCTTTCCTTTTCATTCATTCATTCTTTTCCTCCATTTTATTTTCTTTTTATTATTATTATTATTATTATTATTATTATTATCGTCAAATTTTCCTTTTTTTTTTTCTTATTCATTTTTATTCATTACATTCCCTTGCGGCATTAAAAAAAAAAAAAAAAAAAAACAAAAAGAATAACCTTTCCCCCCTCTCTCTCTCTCTTCTTTTTCTCATTATAAATAATTTAATATAATTTCCTCCCACCTCACCCCCGCTTCTCCTCATTCCCCTTTCACCGACCCCGTTCAAAATTCATTTCATTTATAAAATTTATACAAATTATAAAAAAAAAAAAAAAAAATTTTTTTCTTTCTTTTTGTTGTTGTTTGTACGGTTTATTATTATTATTATTATTATTATTATTATTATTATTATTATTATTATTATTATTATTTCCGGTTTTAATCACTATAAACATGCGAGTAAACGCGCACGTGTGCGTGTTTATTTTAATATAATTTTTCATTAAAAAAATAAAACGAAACAACAACAACAACAACAACGAGGAAAAATTTTCTTTTAACTTTCAACTCCCTCCCATTCCCCCCGTTCTAGGTTTGTTAGTTAGTTACACACCCTCTCCCTCTCCCTACCCCCTACCCTACCCGTTAAACCCTTTACAAATTTTCCCCATCCTTTTCTCCTTCTTCTTTTACTACCGACTTCGTATTATATATATATATATATATTTTCTCCCTCTCCCTCTCTCTCCCCCTCCCTTCCTCCCTCTCTCTCTCTCTCTTTATTACTTAACGTTTTCTTTCTTATTACATACATATTTTCCTTTTTTTTTTTTTTTTGGAGTAATAAAAAAACATCGTAAAATAATATTTTATGACGTAATAATTAAGATAAAAAATTCCCGAAAAATAATAATAATGATAATAAAAACCAGATTTTTTTTTGGGAGGGGGGGGGGTAGTAGCGTAAAAAAAAAATAAGAAAAAAGAAAAAACGATAATTTCGGTGATGATGGTGATGATGATGCTGAGAATGTGTGTGTGTGGGGGGGGGGCGATGATCACGATGACCAACCGGAAGTTGTTGGTTGATTTTTCTTTTGAAATTTACGTCGCGTATTTTTTCTAAGTATGACGTCACGTTTACTATTTCATGTTTGATCGTTTTAATATTCTCGTCACGGTTTTTCTTTTTTCTCGTGTATGTGCTCGTGACGTAATTGTTGCAGTGGTACAAAAGAACGGGAAGAGGGAAGGGAGTTGGAGGGAAGGCGGAGGAAGGGGGCGGGGAAATTTACTTATTTTTTAAATTTAAAAAAAAAAAAAAAATTATCATCGGAAACCAACCCTGAAATTTTATATTTTAAAAAAACGAAACAAGAAAAATCATTCAAGGGTGAAAAAAATCTTTCTTATCAAAAATGTTATTACGGTTGCCAGTTCCATGACTTGTTTTTTTATGATTCTATCACTTCTTTCTCCAAAAGAAAAACAGGCTCCAAAAAAAAAAATTTTTTCTTTTTTCCAAATCATTTGATAAAATGCCCCTGGAATTGTTTGTTTGTACCGTATAAAAAAAAAAAAAAAAAGAAAATCTATCGGGGGGTGAATGAATTCTCCTTTTATAATTCGACAGACAAAATAAATTAAAAAAAAAAAAAAAAGGAACGAGAGAGAGAGAGAGAGAGATGGGGGAGGGTTAGGGGAAGGGAGGGGAAGGAGGAAGAGAGAGGGGGGATAAAACGTGGGTATGCCATGAACAAACGGCAAACGATTGTCGTCTCGCGCCATTAAACTTTTTCCTATTTCATCCATCGATGACTTTTTCTAATAATTCTTTTCTCTTCCCTCCTCCTCCTCCTCCTCCTCCTTCTTCTTTCTTTCTTCCTCTTTACCTATTTTATTTTCTCTCCTTCCTCCTTTTTCCTCCTTCTTCCTCTCGGAAGTCCACATCGTTTCCCTTCAATTCTTTTAATCAACAGGTTTTTCTTTTTTTCTTTTTTCCCCCTTTTCATTTTATCCTATAATATTTTTCTTTTCACTATATAAATCAGGTAATCAAACTTTGTTTTTCTTTTTTCTCTCTCTCTCTCTCTTTTTCCTTCTCTCATTTTCTTTCTCTTTTTAAAAAAATTTTTTTAATTTTCTTTTTCTTTTCTTTGGTTCTTTTTAACCATTGAGTATTCTTTAAAAAAATTCGTTGATTGAACAACTTTTCTTTTTATTTTCCAATCGGAACTTTCTAGAAATTATTATTATTATTATTATTATTGTTGTTGTTGTTTTAATTCTTTCCTTTCCAGTTCGCGTTTTTTAAATTTTTTTTTTTTTTTGTTTTTCATAACGTTTTTCCGTTATCATTTATCAGTTGGAAAAAAATACCTTGTTTTTCTTTTTTTTTTTTTGATAAAGTTTTCAAATTTTCCTTTCCTTTTTTTCCCTTCCTTTTTTTCCCTTCCTTTTTTTCCTTCCTTTTTTCCCTTCCTTTTTTCCTTTTTTTTTTTTCGAAAATAAGATTTCAAAAATGTTTTAAATACCTTTATTTTTAAACTTTGAAATTCTCACTCTCTCACTCTTTCTATCTGTCTATCTTTCTCATTTTATCTTTTTCCTTTTACTTTTCCAACCCCGCCCCCTTTTTTTTTTTATTTTATTATTCGCATTTTCATTTTTTTTTCTTCCTCTTTCTCTTTCTTTCTTTTCTCTTCGTTTTATTTTTATCTTTTCTTTTATTTTAATTTTCTTACGTTCGTTTTATTTTTATTTTTTTTGTACCTTTATATATATACATGATGGAAAAACTGTAATGGATTACTGAACGACTGTTTTTTCTTGAAGCGGGGAACCCCAAAATTCCCAGAAGATAAGAAGCTTTTCTTTTTGAAAAATCGTTTTTTTTTTACTTTTTTCTTAGCTTATTTTCTCTTCATTTTGTTTGTTTACACGGTACCGTACTATCTATCCATCTCTTTCTTTCTCTCTCTCTTTGGTTTCTTCATTAAAAAAAAAAAAGAGAAAAAGAAAAAACCCGTCGTTTTTCTGACTTTTTCTCATCCAATCATTTTTTTCGTTTATTTTCGTTTATTTTAAATAAATTAAATTATTATTATTATTATTATTATTATTATTATTATTATTTCGAATGATGCATTTAAATGTTTAAAAAAGAAAAAGAAGACAAAACATGAAACATTTTTTAAAATTAAAATAATAAATTGTCCCAATTTTTTTTTTGTTCGTTAAATTTGGTTTTATCATTATCATTATTATTATTATTATTATTATTATTATTATTATTATTATTATTATTATTATTATTATCGTTACTTTCTTGATTCCAAGTTTTTCCTTTTGTCTTTTTTTTCCTTCGGTTGTGTAAACATCGTGGAAAAACGAAAACGATTCGACAATAAATAAATAAATAAATAAAAATTTTTTTTAGAAAACGAATCGTGGCCGTTATTTCGACAAAGGATTCAATTTGAATTTAAATTGCCGATCGGCCTCAGAGAGAAAGAGAAAGAGAGAGAGAGAGAGAGAGAGAGAGATACGAATCACGATTAGACCGATAAACTATTGTATTAATTATTATTTTTTGGGGGGAGGGGGTGTGGGGAAAACGTTGTTGCGACTCTAATTGAAAAACAAGAAAGCAAAAACAAATAATTATTATTATTTATTAACTCTCTCTCTCTCTCGCTTTTCTAAGAAAACGAAAAGATAAAATCTTTGTCTTCCAGCATCATCTCTCCCTCTCTCTCTCTCTCTCTCTAAATTCCCCCGCCTTTATCAATAATTAATATTATAAATCGTTTAATGTGTGGCAAAGTAATTATAAAGTAAATTTAACTAACTTTTTTTTCCCTTCCCCGCCCCCCATTTAAAACGACGAACCCGCCGATCGTGACGTACGTCACGTCGGAGCCGTTAAACCTTTTATAAAAATAAAAATCTATTGAAAAATGTAATGATGATAATAATAATAATAATAATAATAATAATAATAATAATAATAATAATAATAATAATAATAATAATTTTAATAATGATGATAATATTATTCGTTTGTGCTCAAAATTTTTTTTTTCATTTTTCTCCCCAAGTTTCGCGATCTTTAACATTACCATCATCATCATCATCATCATCGTGGTAATCATTATAAAATATTTACTCTATGAAATAATAATAATAATAATAATAATAATAATAATGAACCACGCCCATTTGTAAAATTTTCAAAAAGGAAATAAAACGAAATTAATTTAATTAAATGAAAATTTTCTTTTACACAGGGAAGAAAACCATGACCAACCATTTTTCTCATAACGTTTCGATTCGGTGTTATCGAAATCATCGTCTACGTCATCGTCATCAACGTCAACGTCATCATCAACGTCATCATCGTCACGTTTTTTTATTTACTTCGTAAAATATTAAACGTTAAATTTTTCACCCGTGATAAAAATCGTCGTAAGAAAATTTCATCGTTAAAAATTGAATATATATGTAAAAATTTTCCACTTATTTTCCTTTTTTCCTTTTTTTCATTTTTTCTTTTTTTAAATTCATCTAATTAAAAATGATGATGATGATGATGATGATGATGATGATGATCTCGAACGTGTGAATAAATAACGTTAAATTTTAATTAAGAAATAAGAGAAAGAAAACAAATTCGCGAACGTGATAATCACGAAAGAGAGAGAAAGAGAGAGAAAGAGAGAGAGAGGAAAGGTTCGAGATAAACTCAAATCGGATAACGGTTATCAAATGTGTTAATTACGATTTGAAAATTATTATTATTATTATTACTATTACTATTATTATTATTATTATCAATTTGTGAGAAATTTTTTTTCTTTCATAGTAAGATTGTAATAAAACCCTTTAACGAACCACAGGGGTGGGAGGTGGTGAGGGGGGAGGCGGGAGCATTCAAAACCTGAGAGAAAAAAAATTAACCAAACGCGACAAATAATAATAATAATAATAATGATAAAGCGTTCCCACGATTAAAACAAATTTTTTTTTTTTTTTAATTAATTATTATTTATTTATTTATTAATTTATTAATAATAAATAAAAATTAAATGTATGAAATTTAATATAGCGATATCGGAAAATTTATTATTTTATTATCATTATCATCGTCACCGTTATCGTTATCATCATCATCATCATCGTCGTCGTAAAAGCAAACAATTTTATCATGTTTTATTTTCATTTGTAAAAAAACAAAATTTTCCAAAAAATCACGAAGTTGTTCTTTCAAATCTCCAAAGTTTTATAATAATAATAATTATTATTATTATTATTATTAAAATTTTCTTTTCTTTCTGGAACGACGACTAATTTCTCAACAAAAACTAATTGCACGTGCTATCATGCATAATTCATTCTCGTTTTCTTATCGAACAAAAGACAAAATGGTAAATCATTTTTTCGAATTCCCCCCTTTCCCCTTTACCCCGCCG
>NW_002987847.1:226445-246256 GCF_000006295.1 Pediculus humanus corporis | reverse complement strand
CAGCATCATCTCTCCCTCTCTCTCTCTCTCTCTAAATTCCCCCGCCTTTATCAATAATTAATATTATAAATCGTTTAATGTGTGGCAAAGTAATTATAAAGTAAATTTAACTAACTTTTTTTTCTCTTCCCCGCCCCCCATTTAAAACGACGAACCCGCCGATCGTGACGTACGTCACGTCGGAGCCGTTAAACCTTTTATAAAAATAAAAATCTATTGAAAAATGCAATGATAATAATAATAATAATAATAATAATAATCATAATAATAATAATAATTTTAATAATGATGATAATATTATTCGTTTGTGCTCAAAATTTTTTTTTTCATTTTTCCCCCCAAGTTTCGCGATCTTTAACATTACCATCATCATCATCATCGTGGTAATCATTATAAAATATTTACTCTATGAAATAATAATAATAATAATAATAATAATAATAATAATAATAATAATAATAATAATAATAATAATAATAATAATAATAATGAACCACGCCCATTTGTAAAATTTTCAAAAAGGAAATAAATTGAAATTAATTTAATTAAATGAAAATTTTCTTTTACATAGGGAAGAAAACCATGACCATTTTTCTCATAACGTTTCGATTCGGTGTTATCGAAATCATCGTCTACGTCATCGTCAACGTCAACGTCATCATCAACGTCATCATCAACGTCATCATCAACGTCATCATCGTCACGTTTTTTTATTTACTTCGTAAAATATTAAACGTTAAATTTTTCACCCGTGATAAAAATCGTCGTAAGAAAATTTCATCGTTAAAAATTGAATATATATGTAAAAATTTTCCACTTATTTTCCTTTTTTCCTTTTTTCCATTTTTTTTTTTTAAATCATCTAATTAAAGATGATGATGATGATGATGATGATGATGATGATCTCGAACGTGTGAATAAATAACGTTAAATTTTAATTAAGAAATAAGAGAAAGAAAACAAATTCGCGAACGTGATAATCACGAGAGAGAGAGAGAGAGAGAGAGAGAGAGAGGGGAAAGGTTCGAGATAATCTCAAATCGGATAACGCTTATCAAATGTGTTAATTACGAATTGAAAATTATTATTATTACTATTATTATCATTATTATTATTATCGATTTTTTTCTTTCTTACCTACAAACACACACACGATGGGATAGGAAAAGTAAGATTGTAATAAAACCCTTTACCGAACCACAGGAGGTGGAAAGTGGTGAGGGGGGAGGGGGGAGGCGAGAGCTTTCAAAACCTGAGAGAAAAAAAATTAATCAAACGCGACAAATAATAATAATGATAATAATGATAAAGCGTTCCCACGATTAAAACAAAATTTATTTTTTTTTATTAAATTAATTATTATTTATTTATTAATTTATTAATAATTAAATAAAAATTAAATGTATGAAATTTAATATAGCGATATCGGAAAATTTATTATTTTATTATCATTATCATCGTCACCGTTATCGTTATCATCATCATCATCATCGTCGTCGTAAAAGCAAACAATTTTATCATGTTTTATTTTCATTTGTAAAAAAACTAAATTTTCCAAAAAATCACGAAGTTGTTCTTTCAAATCTCCAAAGTTTTATAATAATAATAATAATAATTATTATTATTATTAAAATTTTCTTTTCTTTCTGGAACGACGACTAATTTCTCAACAAAAACTAATTGCACGTGCTATCATGCATAATTCATTCTCGTTTTCTTATCGAACAAAAGACAAAATGGTAAATCATTTTTCGAATTCCCCCCTTTCCCCTTTACCCCGCCGCTTACCCCTCCTCATCCTATTTTTCCCCTTTCCTCCATTTTTCCTACGCTTTCACTATTACTTTTTCCCTCCGTTTTCTCATTACAAACAACAACAAAAACTACTACCACTACCATCACTCTTTCCGGTTTATTAATTAATAAATTATTTTATCGTTTAATATTATCGGGGGGTATCGATGGAGAGGGGGAAGGGAGGAAGAGGGAGGAGAAGAAGGAGGGGGAAACAATTTCGAAACGAACAACAGAATTAATAAAATGATAAGAGAGAGAAAAGCGTTCCTAAACGAAATATATATTTTCTTATTAAAAAAAAAAAAAAAATGAAAACATGTCGCCTCCGACACGTTTCCTCCTCCTCCTCCCCCTCCTTCCCACTCCTCGTAAATTCTAAACAAAAAAAAAAAAGTAAGGAAAAAATAATTTACAAATTAATCACGTCATTAAATAAGAAACAAAAAGAAGAAAAAAAAAGAACGACGGAAAATTTTTTTTTCACTTTCTTAACACTGTTCCCTAGGTGTTGTGTTGCCACCATTTTTTTCCAACCTCCTCTTCCTCCTTCTCCTTCCACGTTTACTTCGAAAAAAAGGAAAAAAGGGGAGAGGGGGAAAGGGAGGGAAAAAGACGATTGTCATTCGGCAAACGTATTGCGAGCCGTTATATCGAATTAACAAAGTCAAGGAGTAGTTTCGAAAAAGCTTCAAGAAAGAATGTGACCTGAGAAATAAATCCGAATTAAATTTGGACTTTTATTTCTCCCTTTTCACTTCTTTTTCTTTTCTTTTCTTTTCTTCTTACACGCCGAAAAAAAAAAAAAAAAAAAGTTTTCCATTTTTTTTTTAGCTTTTCTTTTCATGTTAAAACCTAAAAAAATACTTTTGACATTCTTTATATTATTAAGGAAAAAAAAAAAGAAAAAGAAAAAAAAATTAAGTGACAACTCTAACAACAAGAACAAGAACGACAACAACCACACCAAGAGTAACAGCAGCAACAGCAGCAACAACAACAGCAGTAGGAAAGGTGGTGGTGGTGGCAACAACAACAACAACAACCAAAATAAAATAAAAAACTTTCAAGTATAAATTTCACATTTGTTTTTTTTTTTTTTTCTTTTGACACGACAAAAAAAAAAAGTTTTAAATAATAAATTTTCCTATAAAAAAAAAAAAAAAAAAATTCAAAACACGATCATATTTTTGTTACAAATTTTCCTTCCTTTTTTTTCTTCCTTTTTTCCTTTTTTCCTTTTTTTTAAAATATAAACAAAATAATGATTACAAATTTAATTTGTTTCTTTTTTTTTTTTTGTTTATACTTTTGCCTTTTCGTATAAAAAAAAAACAACAACAACAACAACGCCAACAACAACAAACCGAAACCTTTTATAGGAAAAACGTTGGAAAATTTTTTTTCAAGTAGTGACGAAGATGACGATGATGATGATGATGATGATGATGATGACGATGACGATGACGATGATGATAATATTTATTTTAATTTAAAATTTTATTTAAATTAGTTTTCGAAATTGTTTTTTAAGGTGATCAAAAGTTTAAAATGGAAAAAAAAAACTTTTCTCCCCACCCACCCCACCCCCCGCCTCCCGGCTATTTTTATTTTATCAAATTTAATTATTAATAATAATAAATTTATATTGTTTACCGGTGGAAACGAAACGGTTAAAAAAAAAAAAAAAATGAATTAAAAAAATTATTATCATTATCATTATCATCATTATCCTTTTACGTAACGAAAAGAAAAAAAGGTTTAAATAATTAAATAATCACCAACCAGGTCTTTAAAAAAAAAACCGTCATTATGTGGTGGTAATTAGGTATTTTTTTTTTTTTGTTTTAAATTAAAAAAATGAAATCTAAATTGAAGGTTAATTATGATTATTAAATTCTTTTGAAAAATGATGAGACAAAAGATTTCTTCTAAAGAACAATATAAACCTTACCGCGCCCCCCGCACCCCCACCCTCCCTTCCTTTCAAAACGGAAATAAAATTTTGGTTTTTTTTAGTTTTCGCGCGCGTATTTGCGTCGTATTTATTTCCGGTGTGGAAATTCGATCCGTTAAAAAATTTTCCCTATACTTCCGAATGAATATCGAAGGTTGAACAAACACTACAAACTCTTTTCCTGTTCCTAACAAACGAGTGACAACAACAACAACAACATTCGAAGGGCAAACGATTTACCAAAAAAATTTTCATTCATTTTTCCTGTTTTTTTTTTTTTTTAAACTCCAGACGCCGTCGATGAGTAGTAAAATAACGAATTTGATGACTTGCCAAAATCACGATAAATTCCCCCCAAAACTGGAAAAATTATTCCAGAAAATTCGACCTTTTCTTTTTCAAAACCAATCAACCAACCATGTTGAAAACGGGATACGAACAAAAAAAAATTTTTTATTAATTTAAATATATTTTTTTCCCGCCCTTTTAGCTCGACCGCGATTGATTATTATTATTATTATTATTTTTTTTTAGTATTGGTCGTAAGAAAAAATTCTTTTCCCCCCTCCCTTCCTCTTTACCCCCCAAAATGAAAAATTCAAATAATTAATTATTAAAATTTTTTGTACCCGAATTTTTTTAACTCTAGTTCCACGACCGACATTTTTTGTTTAAATTCTTTCAATTTTTTTTTTTTTTTTTAAAGTTAAAAAATAAATTAAATTCGTTTTCATTTTTTTAATTGGAAAATCGTGTAATTAGAATTTTCACACACACACACGCACGCGCACTCACGAAGATTTAAAAAATTTTTTTTTTTTCCTCGCACTCATTGACTTTTCTCATCCCCGCTAACGCCAGCGCTCCCCCCCCCTCCAACCAAAAACCTAATTTCCACGCAATCTTTTTTTTTTTTGGGGGGGAAGGATAAGGGTAAATATTTTGAAATTTCCAAAAAAAAAAAATAAAAAATAAAATGGAGGACGGGAAAAAATGAAACCTTAAAGAAGAGGGGAGGGGGAGAGGGGAGGAGATGGGATGGGGAAAAATATATATAAAAAAAAAAAAAAGTCACGGTTCTTCGGTATCAATGTCCCATTGGGAAAATCAATCAATCCACTTATTCCCATAACCATCTTCATCTTCTTATTCTTCTTCTTCTTCTTCTTATTTTTTATTCTTCCCCCATAAATTCTTTTGACAGATTTTTAGTAAGAAAAAAAAAAGAAAAAGAAAAAAAAGAGAGAGAGAGAGAGAGAGGAAAAACTTTTCAAATTCATTTTCGTACAAAAATAATAATAATAATAATAATAATAATAATTTTTTCGTATGAAAAAGATGTTTATTATTAATTTTGAATTATTCATTAGAATTTCTTTTTTTTTTTTTTTATAAAAACGACAGAATTGTTTTATTCTTTTATTATTATTATTATTATTATTATTATTATTATTATTACTATATATTATTATTATATATTATTATTATTATCATACTGTATTTTTCCCCCTTATTATTTTTTAATACAATAAATCTTATCGAGTATTTTTTTTTTTTTTTATAAATTAATTTTTGTTTTCGTATTCGCAATTGTTTTTCATTTAATCGTTAAAATGTTTCCGTTACACAATAATTATGTAAAAAGGGTTGCGAACGAAATAATAATAATAATAATAATAATAATAATAATAAATTTATGCAATAATTTCAATTTATTGTCACGGCCAAACATTTATTATACCATCATCTTCATCTTCTTCTTCTCCTTCTTCTTTTTTTTCTTCTTCTCCTTCTTCTTCTTCTTCTTCTTCTTCTCCTTCTCCTTCTTCCTCTTTTTCCTTTTCTTCTTTTTCTTCTTCTCCTTATTAAATCTTTACAATCCCGTTAAACTTTTTCAAGTTTTAATATCTGAGGTTGGAAAAATAGACTTTTTTTTCTCTCCGACCTCGCCGTGACATTTTTTTTTTTTTTTTTTTTAAAAAAATCGTCTGATAATTTTTTTGTAAGTTAATAATAATAATAATTTTCTATTGAGACGACGAGATAGGGGAGGGGGAAGGAGAAAAGGGTGGGGAAAAGAAAAACCCCAAAAAAAAAATAGTACGGTAAATTTCAATTAAAGTCAAAAACAATAACAGGAGGGAAAACAGAAAGAAAGAAAGAAGGGAAAAAATTTTTTCTCTTCTCTCTCTCTCTCACTCTTTTTACTACGATGCTGGAAATAAGTCCGGAAGATTTAATTTTTCCAGACGAATTTTCTAAAACATTAATTTCGATTTTTTTTTTTTTTTTTTTTTCAAATTTTTATTGCTGACGTAATAAATTTATGACCGATTTTTTTTTCTTCTTTCTCTCTCCCCCCCCCTCTCTCTCTCTCTCTTTCTCTCTCTCTATTTTCCGAAAATGTTTTTCGACAACGAAATTTTTTTTTTTATTATTTTCCTCCTTCTTCTTATCGCGAGAGCAAAAAAAATTTTTTAATTAAGTCAAAACCTGGACAAAAAAAAAAATTAAGGAGAAGAAGAAAATAAAGAAGAAGAAAAGGACGAATAAGAAGGAAAAAAAAAAAAAAAATCGAAAAAGTTAAATTAAACCGATAACTTGTCTAATTGATCCTTTTTCACTCCTTCTATTTCCTTCCAGCTCCAGCAACGATAAAAATCTTATATAAATAAAATGAAGGAAAAAAAAAAAAAAAAAAAAGTTATCAGCCTTTGAAAACGATTACAAATCGAATTTTCGTCAAAAGATTGATGAACTCTTTTTCTCTCTGCTAACCCCTCCCCTCCCCTTCTCCCTAACCACCACCACCCCCATCTCTCTCTTTATTCTCCGCGAAAAGAAAAGTTTTTCTTTTTAAACGAGTCGTTTCCTATTTTTTTTTTTTTTTTATCCAAAACTCTACTAATTATTATCATCATTATCACATCCGTAAAAACAAACGAGCAAATAAACAAACAAACAAATAAACAAACACATTTAATGAAATTATAAAACAATAAAACAAAACAAACACGATTTTCCGATGTGGAAAAATAAAAAATAAAATAAAAAAATTTTCTCTCGCCTTTTTTTCGGTTTTCCCGCCTTCGCCGCCCCGCCCCCCAACTAACAACTACTTCATCTTGTTATATAAATCTTTCGAATTTTATGTTTTTTTTTGTCCCCCCCCCCTTTCGAATGATTTCCGTTTGTTTAATAATAATAATCATTTACGTAGCGTGTGCGTGCGTGCGTACGTGTGTATGCGTGCATGATTGTGTCACTCAACAACACATGTAATTTGTTAAAAAGGAAAAACTGACAAAACAACTTTTCATTAAAGAATTTTAACGGTTGGAAAAATTTCCATCCAAGACATCTTCTTTATCCGGAATTACGAAATGTTCGCTTGTGCATAAAAAAAATAAAGAAAGAAAATTCAATTTTAATATATAAAACAATAAATTAAAATTTTATTATCATGTCTGTCGGATGAAGAAAAAACAACCAAAATGACGATTAAACGAAAACAACAACAAACGTTATAATAAAAAATAATAAAATTTAAAATTATGGCGGCGGCTGCGCACGCACTCACGCACGCACTCACGCACGCACTCACGCACTCACTCACGCACGACGCCATTATAGTAGTCAAAGATTTTCAAAACGAACGAATTTAATATTTAAAAAAAATTAATTCGTGTAAATTACAATGACGTAATTTACAGGAATAAGAGAGAGAAAGAGAGAGAGAGGGGGGGGGGAAACCCGTACGACTGAAAACAATAATAATAATAATGATAATGATAATAATTTTTAAGTCTCGCGAACGAGTCAGTCGACCGACTCACAGAATACAAAATTTCCCGTTCGACTCTCTCACGTTCGTATAATAAAATAAACGAAAAAATTTTCAAGTCGCAAATTAAATTTACAAAAAAAAAAAAAAAAAAAAAGGTAAAAGGTTAAAGGTAAAAGGTAAAAGGTAATAATGATGATGATGATGACGATTACGGCAAAACGTAGACGCAAAATAAAATTTTTTTTTTTATATATCGTGACTGACTCAAACTAAAAATAGGGCGTTAACGCGAAATGCTTTATTGAGCCTGAAATTATTTTCTTTGTTTTAAAAACAAATTTTTCACTTTCATGCTTTCATTATTTTCATCTTTTTTTCCTTTTTTAATCCTTTTTTTTTTTATAAACTTTTCTTTTACTCTTTGTCCCCCTCTTTTCCCCTTTTCTCCCACCCCTCAATTTTTTTTTCATCTTCGAATAATAATATTTTTCCGTTAGAAAAAAAAAAAAAAAATAGAAAGTTTTCCCACCTGTTCGATATAAAGAAAAATAAATAAAAAAACTCGATTCGATTCATTCGATATCTCGAAACAAAAACATTTACTCTCGATTATAACTCGCTAAACCGAAATTAATTTATAATCCGCGGTAAAATTATTATTATTATTATTATTATTATTATTATTATTTACAATTTAAAACGAGAAAACTTTAAGTAATAAATAATAATAATAATAATAATAATAATAATAATAATTAAATAATTTATAATTATAAGAAATTCGCGAGTAAGAAATATGGGGATATAAAGAAAGAAAAAAAAAAAATAATAAGGAATCGGTTAGAATTTTCAAAACTATAAACCTTAATTATTTTACTCGACCTTTTTTCCTTTTCCTTTTTCCTTTTAATTAAAAATTTTCCTTTTTTTTTATTTTCCTTTTAAAGGACCCCGAAAGTGATTTTAATCTTACCGGAACAATTTCCGTTAAACACGTTTAAAAAAAAAATTCATGTTGTGAATGATGCTACCGCGTAAAACCAAACGATTTAAATACCTATGACGTCATCATTGATAAAACATCTAGAAAAACGAATGATAATGATGATAGAAAAACGAATAATCTCGAAATTTTTTTTTTTTTTTTTTACGTAAGATGAGCCTGAAAGGTTATAAACGAAAAAAAAAAATTGACGATTAGGTATTATCTAACCCCCCCAAAAAAAAAAACCCCTTTTACCAAATCCTGTTATTATTATTATTATTATATCATCATTTCCTTTTTCTAAAATCCTAGAAAACAAATGAACAAAAAAAAAAGAAAAATAAAAAAAAAAAAAAGAAGAAAAATAAATAGAAAAATTAAAAATTAAAAAACGCGATAACTTGTTAAAAATGAAAATAGAATTTTGTATTATTAATAAATGAGAGAGAGAGAAAGAGATAGAGATAGAGAGATAGAGTGATAGGGAGAAAGAGAGAGATAGAAAAAGAAAAAAGAAAAATTTTGCTCAACTTTTCCTTTTCCTTTTTTTTTTTTTTTTTTTTTTTGAAAATGAAAAGAAAAAAAAAGGAAAATGAAAAAAAAAAAGAAAAACTTATCAGGAAAATTTCCCAGGTTATTAAGGTACTTGTATGTTTTTCTCCATCCTCTTGTACCCCCCCCGTACCTCCCTCACCCTCCTACCCCCCTATCTTTTCATCCCCCAGAAAAAAAAAACAAGGTAGTATAAAAGTGTATCTTTGATGTAAACAATAACAAAGCACGTTAAAAAAAAAAATTTCATTGTTTTTTTTTCTGTTTTTTTTTTTTTTTTTTTAAATTGAGAGACAATAAGAGAGAGAGAGAGAGAGAGAGATGAAGACGGGGGCGGGGGGGGGGGGAAAGATTTGACGACGTTACGTTTTTTTAAATAAATAAATAAATAAATAAAAACGTTGCTAACCTCGTAATTACAATGATCGCCCACCATGATTTTTATTTAATTTTACAACGGATTAGCGCAGCCGATGTAAAAAAAAAAAATAAAAATAAAAATAAATTTATATTTTTTTTTTCTTTCTTTTATTTATTAAACAAACGAGAAAAACCTTTCGGTTGTCTAAACAAACGAACAAACAAACGACGAATGTTTTTTGTTTTGTTTTGCTTTTTTTTCCCCTTGATTTAAAATCTTTTAAACAAACGCAATCACGTTTATCACGTAAATTTTTTTTTTTTTGTTTTTACAAAGTATTCAATTTTTTCTCTGTCGAATCAAAAAAAAAAATGTTTTGAACCTGCCCCCCTTTTTTCCCCCTCCCCCTTCTCTTCCCCCTCCTCCTCCTCCCACCCCCTCGCAAAAAAAAAAAAAACGACATCGTCGTCGTTATTATTCATTTATTCTACGAACACGAAGAAAAAAAAAAAAATAAAAACAAATCTTTCGAACCGTTTGCACACGACATGTTTGTTTGTTGTTGTTATTGTTTGTTGTTGTTTTTTTCCTTATCCCTTTTAACGTACGTTTGTTAAACAAACTAATTTATTAAATAATTAATTAATTTTTTTTTTAATTAAAAAAAAAAAAAATCACACGACGAATGTCTTCTCTCTCTAAGAAAAATATTTCGCAAGGAGGAGGGAAAAAAAATTAACCGCCATATTTGTATTACGTCACACACTCGTTCGTGTTTTGATTGATTGATTGATTGATTTCAATTGTGTGTGTTTTTCCCCTTCCCCTCCCCTTCCCTCTCCACCGATCAATTATAGATTTTTAATTGTTTATTTTTGTTAAAAGCTTTTTCTTATTAATAAATTGTTTTCACCTGATTATTATTATTATTATTATTGTTATTACGATGCGGAAACTTTATCCAAATCAAACAATTTTCATTTTTTTCCGCGGTTGAGTAACAAAAGTCAATATTTCCTCTTACCCCCCCCCTCCTACCCCCCCCCGATTATGTTTTTAAAATAAATTAATTATTAATAATAATAAATCGCGTTCGCGACTCGAAAGATTTTTCTTTTACGCTGATAATAATAATAATACGGTAACGAAGATATTAATGGTAAAGCAGAAGATAAAAAGAAAACTTTTATTCGCGGTTGACCACGTGATGAAAATAAAAAGAGTGACGTCAATGATTAATGCTTGTAATAATTTTCATCATTTTTAACTTTTTCTTTTTTTTCTCTCAAATCGAAAATCTTTTACCCATCGATTGTTTGTTCCGGTTAACCCTTAACATCATTTGGTCATTTATTCATTCATTCATTCATTCATTCATTCAGTCATTCGGTGACTGGTTTTGTATTCATCATCCTTTTTCTTTTTAAAAAGAATCAAATCGAATCGGGTTAAATAACATCATTAACGAAATTGATGGATTAGCTTTTTTTCCTTTTAAATTTTTCCTTTTTTTTTTTTTAAAAACGTTTAATTCTTATTCGATTTCGATACCTCGATCTTTCGATTTTTTTTTTTTTATTTTCCCCCTCGTCAATTTTCTGATAAATGACTCCCCCAAAAAACTATCTCAATCAATTTTTTTTCTTTTTCTTTTTATACACGTATTAATTGTTTTGAAATTTTACGCGAAAAAAGTTCTTAAAGAAAATCGGGAAAAAAAATCATCGAAATCAAGATTTCGGGAAAGCGGGGGGGGGGAAGGAAGTATTTCCGGTTCGTTCGTTCGATTTGTTTTTTTTTTTTAATTCTCGCAAGAGTAAATTAGGCGAAAACTGCTAATAGAAAAAAGAAAATTTTTTTGAAACGTTATATAATAAAGGTTTTTCGTAAGGATTAACCTTTTATTTTAAAATTGAATGAGAAAAAGGAGAAAAAGGCCGACGCCGACGTCACCACCGCCACCGCCACCGCCACCGACGGACGATTTTTAAGTCAAAATAAATTTTCAATTTCCTATAAAAGTTTTCAATAATAAATGAAGTGATTTAATTAAGATATTGACCAGGCGTAGGAAGGTGTAGTAGTAGTATACGCCTTTTCCTTCGGCCATGATTGCACTTTCCACAAAGCCACTTTATCTTTTTCGAAACCCTCATCTATTTCCGGCGGTAAAAGGTAAAATAGATCATTCTCTCAGTTTCTCTCCCCCCCCTCCCCCCCATGGTTCCCCCCTCCTCAACTTAATTTACTTTATTCCCTTTACATTCGTTATGACTCTATAAGTATCCGACAAATAAAAAAAATAATTTTTTTATTTGTCTTTCACCATTTTGTTCTTTCATTCGTTTCGCATCTTATAAATTATACATAAGTAGTAAATTTGATGAGATTAATAATAATAATAATAATAATAATAATAAATTTTCAGGTCATGACGATGATGATTGATTTATGATGAAGGTTGGCAAATTGCTTTTCGTACCCTTTTTTTTTCCATGCAACCGACATGACGAGAAAGCGACCTTTTGTGTGAGAATCATTTTGTCATTTTTCATTTATCTCATTGATGGGGGGAATCATCGGTAAAGGAAAAACGGGATGAAAAACCAATTGAGACCGTCGTGGAAAAAGGTTTTCCTCTCTCTCTCTCTCTCTCTCTCTCTCTCTTTCATTCATACATTTTTCCTTTTTAAAAAAATATATAAATTTCAAAAAAAAAAAAAAAAGTTTTAAAACCGTTCGTAAAAGAAAAAACTTCTCTCTCTCTCTTAGTTTAAATGGAAAATATAATAATAATAATAATAATAAAGAATTCGTGAGGTCGAAAAAAAAAAAGGGAAGTGGGGGAAGGGGGGAAAGAACCAAAAACCATCTTCCATATCATCATCATCATTCTTTTAAAGAAACGACGACTTTTCCATTTTCGACCATTTCGAAAAAAAAAAAAAAAAAAAAGAAAACCTTCTTAGAAAATTGAAGAGTAGTTTCGCGTTCGGAAAATTGAACCTCACTATTTAAAACATTAAAAAAAAAAAAAAAAAAAAAAAAAAGGAAAATTTCACCTTCTCAATTACATTTAGTCCGATTATTATTTTCCTTTTTTCTTTTCTTTTCTTTTTTATTCTTATTAGAAAATAAAAAAAAAATTCTTTCCTTTTTCCCCCTCCCCCCCCCTTTTTTTTTTTTTAGATTTTAACGCATTTTATGTGAGGCGCCTTTAGGGAGTTTCGTAAATATAAAAAAAGAAAAACCAATTTAAACGAGAAAATTATTTGAATATCGAGAAAATTATATGGTGGAAAAAAAAGAAAAAAAAGAAAATATTTGACGGTTATCTAATAATTACATTTGAGTTGTTTTTTTTTTTTTTTTTTTCGAATCGAAACGATTCATTAATTATTATTATTATTATTTCTCCCCCCCCTCCAAAAAAAAAAAAAAACTTTTAACGGTTTTATACTATTGAAACTAAAAAACAAAAAATTTTAAACACACACACAGAAAGAGAGAGAGAAAGAGAGAGAGATAAAAGAAAGTAACCGATAGCGTATTTTTTTTTCGAGGGGGAGGGGATGGGAGGGGAGGGGGTGAGTAGGTGGGGGGGGAAAAAGGAAAAACAGAAACTTTTACGGAAAAGCCAGTAGTCATATATTTTATTCTTATGAAACTGATAAGAAAAAAAAAATGTATGAATAAATAAAAACGATGATGATGATGATGCTGGAAAATGGAAAATTTTATTTTCGGTTTTTTAACTCGTAATGTGAAGAAAACTTAATAAAAATTACTTTTTTTTTTTTGGTATCGAAAATAATTTTTTTCCCTTCGTGGGAGGGGGGGGGGAAGGTAACGTAAAAGAAAAGGAAAAAAAGGAAGAAAAAAAAAAAGGAAAATCATGTGTATAATTTAAAAGGTTGAAATGAGGACGACGAACGAACGAACGAACGAACGATGAGGATAAAAATAATACATTGAATAGGTGTGGCAGGACATAATAAGGTTTTTGAAAATTTGGGGCCCCCCAACTCACCCCCCATTCGTTTGATGCGTGGTGGCATCCACCATAATTTTCCCTACAGCATTAAAAACCTTTTAACCATCGTTTTAAGTTTGTTCATTTTTGATTCGGTTTACATATTTAACTGACATATTTCATACGTTTAAACTCGACACACGCACACACACACGCCGCGTTATTTATTTCATATAAACATTTGAAAAAGAAAAGAGAAACAATTTCCCGCGTTTTTTTTTTTTTTTTGAAACCACTAACGTTTTAAAAAAAAAAAAAAGTTTGACCGTTACGGTCGAACAATATTTATACCATTTTATTATTATTATTATTTTTTATGTTTATTTATTGTTCGAACTTGTTTAAAAAAAAAAAAAAAATACTTCAAGTAGTTAGTTTTTCTTTTTCTTTATTTTCCTTTCCTTTCCTGTTTTTTTTTTTTTTTTATGTTTTTCAAATTTTACGACTTTTCTTTTCTTTTCTTTTCTTTTCTTAATCTCTACTTTACCATTTAATGATTTTCTTATTTTGATCTCAATTAAATTATCAACAGGTTTTTTTCACGGATTAGAAAATTTATTTTATATAAAAGATTAACTGACTTTTTTTTTTTTTTAATGTATTTCCGGTTTGTTTTCGTCTAATAAAACTCGTTTAATCGTTACGGTAAATAATAATTTTTTTTTTTGTGGGTGGGGAGACAGGGCGGTTATAACGTCGACATTTAATAAAAAAAATTTTTCTCTCTTTCTCTCTCTCAGCGTCTTTTTAACGATTTCCCCCCCCCCCGTCCCCCCCACCGAATCTTCACCTTATTTATTAACTACGCAACTAATAATAATAATAATAATCCGTTCGGTTAAAAAAAAAAAAAGAAAAAATGATGCAAGACTTACCGCAGGATTGAAAAATATAATTGAGTAATAATATAAATATTATTTTCACTGGTGGAAAAATTCCCATTTTATACGTCATCGACATTTCTGGTAACTTTCAAAATATTTTCCATTCTGTGATTGTAGCAGACGATTTTTTCTAACCAAATCGTAATGTAAAAGTCTTTGTTAAATTTTCTTAAGATGGACTCCATTTGAAAACCTGCGTGACAAAAAAAAAAAAAAAATTAATCGAATTTACCACATAAACCGTTACGTAATGATAACCCCCCTCCGTGTCAAAGTATCACCATCATCATTATTATTATTTTACACGAGAGTGGGGAAGGGAGAAGGGAGAGAGGGTGGGAAGGAATAAGGCAGAAAATCACACAAAAAAAAAACCCGAAAATAATAATAATATATATATGTGAAACGAAAACTTTTGTAAAAGGAAAAACAAAACACATACACATATATAAAATAGTAAGTTTAAAATAATAATAATAATAATAATAATAATAATAATAATAATAATAATAATAATAAAATGAAACAAAAAAAAAAAAAATCAAATGAAAAAGAGTGAGAGAGAGAGAAAATATATATATTTTCTTATTTGGGATCAATTTAAAGACACTCAGAACGGTGGTTTAAAAAAACTTTGATATCCTTCCCCTCCCCCTTCGCTCCCACCCCCTCCGCTCCCTTTGCCCCCCACAACCCGGTTCAATGTTTCCGTGGATTTTCTTCTTCTTCTTCTTTTTCTAATCATAAAACACACGACCCAGACTACTTTTCGTAATAAAACCTCCTTAAAATACCTTTTTTTTTTTTTTTTTTTAAAGGTGGAGATGAGGGGTGAAAGTGCGGGGGATGAAATTTCTTCCTTTTTTTTTTTTTACGAAACGAGAAATAAAAGTGTGAAGTCCCTGGAGGGGAAAGAATGCCAAAGGCGGAAAATGGTTTTTCTCACGTTCTAAACGACTTTTCCAAGTAAACGAAGAATAAGAAGAAGAAAAAGAAAAAGAAAAAAGAAGAAAAAAAAAAGTTTTATTGGTGATTCATTTTTTTTCCATTTCATTGTCTTTTTGTTTTTTTTTTTTTTTTTTTTTCGGGGGGCTGTTGGGGGGAAGGAGGGCTTACTTTTTTTTTTTATACTTGTGTTTTCGTAATACTTATTTTTAAATTTGTCTTTAACGCGCATACGTTATCTTTTTATACATAAGAAAAAAAAATTTTTTTTTTTTTTGTGATTTCGACGTATGTATGCCCTCCCCCCCCAAATCTCACCCCGAATAAATTCAAATTACGTGAATGTTTTCCCCCTTACCCCCCCCATTTATCCGTATGAAATTTTAATTCGCAATAACCGTATAATAATAATATTAATAATAATAATTTTTTACATTAAAAATATTTATAAGAAAAAATTCACGTTTTCGTTATTTTTTTCGGGGGGTACGGGGAGGGAGGGGAGGGAAAAGGGGGGGGAAACAATTTAACAATTATTTTAAGTACCGAAAGTAGTTTTTTTTTTTTTGCTATCGAATTTCTTTTTAACGTAGAAAAAAAAAAAAAAAGAAATTTAAGATAAAAAATATTTTTTTTAAAAATAATTTGATGAACCAGCATTTTTTTTTTTTTTTTTTTTTTTTTTTTACTCTCATGTAAATGGCGGTTAAAATTTTTTAAAGATAAAATATTAAATTTTTTTTGCAATCAATATCAAAAAATTTTTACAACAAAAAACCCACTTGAATTAACAAAAAAAAAAAAAAAAAAAAAAAAAACGTTTTTTTTTTAAAACCGATTTCGAATTATTTTAAAAAAAAAAAATGGCGTTAATGTCCTTTCCCAGTTAAAATAAAAAAATTTTTTTGCCATTTCATGATGAAATAAATCTCTTTTAAAGTTTTACACGTTAAAAAAATATTTTGGATAAATTAAAAAACACACGACGTATGTTAAAATAACTTAAAACTTAACATAATAACCGAAATTTTATAAAAATAAAAAATGATTTTTATTTTTACCTCAATGTGAGACAGACAGACAGACAGACAGACACCATTTTGTTTTAAACGATCATACCACCTATTATTATTATCATTAGCAAGAAAAAAAAGAAAAAAACGTTTAAAGTAATAATTATAATTGGTTAATTACCATTTATTAAATAATGTCTTCTATAATTATTAAAATAAAAACTTGTCACCGTCCTATTTTTTTCTTTTTTATTAATTAACTTATTTAATAATTAAAATAAAAATGAAAAAACTACTGTAGCGTCCTTCGCACGTAACGGACTTTTTTTAAAAAAATGTTCTCGAATGTTTTCAAGGCTACGCGTCGACCGCGAAATCGCGTGTAACTTCGAGTAATCCACGAGGTCAATTTTATTTCATGTTTAAACTCCGACTATTTCCGGATGTTTCCGTTTATAATCGTATTCAATCGTTTTTATTCGGTAAATTTTATTCTTTCCGGTTATTAATTTACCGTCGGTAGACGACGACGACGGTAAACGAAAAGGAAAATCGTTTTGTTTTGTTTTTTTTTTTTGGGGGATTCTGTCGCCGTTTGAACACGATTTGTTTAACGGTTTTTTGGTAAATGACCGTTTCCTAACCGAAATTTCATCATGGATTTTCTTCCATTTTTTTTTTTTTTTTTTTTTTTTTGTAAATTCAACCACATTAATTTTTTACACATCGAGAATTTAATAAATCAGATAATTAAAATTCTTTTATTTAATATTTTACACCAACCATCACCACCACCACCGTCACTACTACTAAAAATGGCGGCGTCGAATTTTTTTTTGTTTTTTTTTCTCCAGTTCGAATTTTTTGCTGATTTGAAAGTTTTCCTGTTTTTTTTTTTAAAATGGACACTATTTTTGGTCGGTCAAACAATATTTTTTTTTTTGTTTCCCCAAAGGTCCCATTTATCTCATAAAACATAAAAAAAAAAAAAAAATGGCGCGTATGCGACTGACTGGAGAAATAAATAAAAAAAAAAATTTTTTTTTTTTTTCACATTCCGTCGTTTTTATATCGTCACCTAATTATTATTATTATTAATAATTTTTTCATTTATTAATTAATTTTAATAATTAAATAATTTATTAAATAAATAAATAAATAAACATCGAAGAGAAAAATGAGAAAAGTAAAGGGGGAAATTAAAATGAAGTCAAAACGTTTTTTGATTTCGTTGTTTTCTCCATTTTTTTGTTTCTCCAGGCAATATTTTGTACAAAAAATTTTTTTTATTTTTGCTTAATTAATTCTCCAGCTAAAAAATTATTTATTTATTTATTTAGATTCGTGTTGTTGTTAATAAAAAAAAAAAAAAAAAAAATGGAGGAAACGAAATCAAAAACGAGGATAAGATTTTTTTTTTTTGTTTTTGTTTTTTCCAGGAGAGATTTTTTCCAGATGGTTGAAAATCTGTTGGGAAAAGTAATAAAATTTTTACTTTCTTACTAAAAAAAAGAAAAGAAAAGAGAAAAATTATGTAATTCAGTTGAAAAATTATTATTATTTATTCATGGGACACAAAAAAAAAAAAAAAAAATTAATAATGAATACATATATGTACATAATATTTGTTTTACAGCAAACAACTGGAAAAAAGGAGTGTAAGTAAAAATTTTATTAAATCGTAATACGAAATGCATACCTGGAAATTTTCCCTTTTTTTCGATTAATTATTATTATTATTATTATTATTATTATTATTATTATTACTGAAAAATGTTATGTGGAGTTTATGTAAAAAAAAAAAAAATTAATTTTTTGTAACTAAAACCTCAGCGTTTTTTAAAAAAAATGTTTTTTTTTTTACCTTTTCCTGTTTGTTGTTGTTCTCCTCCTCCTTCTCCTCTTATAAATTTCCCTACGTTTGCTTTTTAACACTCCTGTAAATATAAAATATACTAAAAATGATTTAAATTATAATAGAAAAAATAATAATAATAATAATAATTGGACCCCTTTAAATATATATATTTATAAATAAAAATTATTATTATTATTATTATTATTATTATTATTATTATTATTATTATTATTATTATTATTATTATTATTATTAATTATTTAACCCTATCGTATACCTGATAAGAATCATCCTAGTCTAGAGGTTTTATTTAAAACAAACAATATGGAAATTGTTTTCGGGGAAGGAAGGGGAAGAGGGAGAGGAGGTTTAATTAAAAATAAATAAATAATAAAAAAAAAAAAAAAATGGAATTCGACGTGTGAAATTAAAATTTTTTTTTTTTTTAAATTGGCTGGAGTGGGCTGGAAAATTATACTGAACATACTTTCCCTTACGTATGGATCGATTATCGATCAATCGATCGATCGATTAAAATCGATTCTGGACTCGTTAAATAATTCTGGAGAATTTAAAAAAAAAAAAAAAAAATGACGAAAGGGACGGAAAAAAAATTATCCCGGGTCGGGGGGTGGGGGGGTTAAATACCTTAAAACGGATTCGAAAAAAAATGACAAATAATAATAATAATAATAATAATAAATCAATAAATAATGATAATGGATAAGAAAAATGATGATATTACTGATATATTTAATTAATTAATAAAAAAAAAAAAAAAGGGAAATTAAAAATATTAATCAATTTTATCGTGAATTATTTGTCCAGTCAAAATTATTAATTAATTATTATTATTATTATTATTATTATTGTTATTGTTATTCGAATAAAATTTATCGTCACGATTATTATTATTATTATTTTTTTTTTTTTAATAAAAACAATGATGGTTAAGATATATAAATAATAATTTAACTGTATTGATTTTATATTTATTATATAACTGGAGAAAAATAATAAGAAGAGTTTTCCTTTTTTTTTTCTCCAGTATGGTTTTTAAATAATAATTTAAATTCGATAAATGGTGAGAGGATGGGCGTGCGCGTGAGTGTGTTTTTTTATACTGGAAATTGAACTGGGGGGGGGGGAAGTATATAAAATAAGAAAATTGGATATATATAGATATATAAAAGTTTTGATAGTGGTATTATAGTTGTAAGAAAAAATGAGAAAGTGGACTTACTACTAACCCGTGACTAGATTTTCAACAAAATGTAATTTCGATCGTTGGAATTTCAATCAGAAAATATCCTTTTCTCTTAAACCTTTTTATCCTTTACCTTTTCTATCCTTTTATCACACCTTCCTTTTTAATTATTTATTCGTGTTTGTTTATTTAACTTCCGGTACGTCATGTACCAATTCCTGTTGACTAGTAGTTGTTTAGGATTTTGATTGCGTCTGACAGACTGAACGATTGACTACTGACTATAACTGACTCTGACAGCCACACTAACTAGACTCTAACTAACAGCCCAACTTACTAGACTAAACCTACAGTTGTGAGAGCCTTTATTTACATGTAGATCAATACAATCGGCCCATTTATTACTCATCTGTTAGCACTGGTGCAACTATTTAT